>NW_024631918.1:0-2230 GCF_008729295.1 Plectropomus leopardus
TATTTCCTGTTTACTTCCCGGTTCTTGGCGAGACATGGCAATGTTTGGCCTAATAACGGCCACACGGTGTGATGAAAACTCAGGATTTTAATAACTTTTGATGACCAAGTCCTTCTGAGAAGATGTTTTAATTTTGAAGTCAATCAGGTGAAATCTGTCGGACAAGATGTGAAAATGGCCAAAAACACGCCAAAATTGCAACTTCAAATCAAAATGGCTGACCTCCTGTGGGGTTTGCCGTATGGGTCCAAGAGACTTTTTTGTTCGTCTTGGGGTGCTACATGTGCCTACCAATCTTGGTTAATGTAGATGAAAGCAGAGGCGGGGGCTCTTTCACACAAATGTAATAGAGCCATTTCTTACAATTTGTGCCTGAGACCAAAGTATCAAAGTTTTCACCAGACCCAATAAAGCTGCAAAGTTTAATGAGTTTTTGAATGTGATAAAGCCCCCCAAAAGGCAATTCATTTATAGGAATAATAATAATAATGATAATTCCTTGCATTCCAAGAGGGTCCTCGCACCATTCAGTGCTTGGGCCCTAATAATAATAAGTGGGGGGATGGGCAGCGAAAACATAACAGTTAAAGTCCATTTCCAGGGTGACTTTGACCTTGCATTTGTTTCATTCTTGTTAATGCAATATCTGAAGATGGCTATGAGAGACTTCCTCAAATTTTGCACTAATATCCACTTGAACTCAAGAATGAACTGATGGTCAAAGGTCCAAGTCTTAGACAAAACAGGTTACAATGTAACCTGTTTTATGAGGTTACATTGTAACCTCATAAAACATGTTTTCAGAATTATTCAAGAACTATACTATATGCTCAAATTCTAAGTTCTCAAATTTGATAGCCAAGATGTCAAAGCTCAGCTGTGACATCATTATGTTCTCTGCAACCTGACTGTGAATTATTTCTGTAAATCTCTTGCTCTGTCAGCACTTCTGTATTCCGCTACGATCACCATTTGTTGGTGTACTGCTGCGCCGGACTTTCCCCACTCTGCCTGTGTTAGTGTTTTGAAAAGGATGAGTGTAATTTGAGGTTTTAGTATGCAAAAGTTATAAAGTTCATTGTAAGGAGTTTATCAGCTGGGTTAAATGTGCTGTTCTATGTAAGCTGGATGTTTTTTCATGAAAGTTCTGAAAGAGATATAATTTGTCTGAATGTAAGAGATTCATCAATGTAAGAGGTATGTGTCTTGTCTTGCAGTAAAGAACCGTAGGTTTGTATCAAACCCACAGCTGGTGTGGCAAGGACATAGCTTTTGAATATTGGGTGCCCCTGGAAATTTTTTAATGGACTCAAGTGAATCGTAGTTAGAACATTTGGTACATGCATACCAAGAAATCAGAAAAATTGTATATCAATCATGCCGTGTTACTAATTTGTGAAGAAAACTCTGTTTTTCTCTCATGCCTTCATGAAGAACGGTGAACACTGAATTGATGAATGGTTGGGAACCATGTTCAACAACAGTAAATCATTGTCAGAACAGCTTAGCAAACTCTCACATAATTTTTGCTGGATAATCTAAGTCTCATTTATACAGTTGTATGCCTAGTACTTCCCAAACACAACCTTTAATCTTGAACACTGCGATTCTGTTCTGTTGTCTTGTGTGGGACTACCAGCTGCCTGCAAATGTACTGAGGCTGATGGAGCACTATGCTGTCACCAGGAGGGAGCTGGCTGTGCGTCTTAATACACCTTATATTGCCCACACCAGACAGAGCTGTGACACTAAGGTAGGACTCTGAAACCACTTTCTCCTGATGTTTCTCTCCTTCCTGTTTTTATAGATACAATAAATGTTTTAGGGAGAATTAAGCAAGCACCTTTTTAAAGTGCTTCACAAAAGACCATAAACAACATTAAGTCAATAAAACAAAGGCAATACAACAATAAAAACATGAGGTACAAAGGTAATTTTAAATAGATGTGTCTTAAATTGTTGTATAAAGGTTTCTATGGCAACTGTAGACTGTATACCAAGGGGAGGAAAGATCCACAGTTCTGGAGATGATTGGAAATGCACAACTAGACTGCAGGACAGCCTGAAGTCACTGGTCAGAACACCTAAGACACCTACTGGAGTGATAGGGATGGACAGGGTTACACATATAATCACATGCCTGGAATTGAAGTTCACTGTATGTGAATGAATACTAAACCTGTTGGAAAGCAATTGGGTAGATGTGTGTTGTCCTGCAGGATCTAGTTAA
>NW_024631919.1:0-1364 GCF_008729295.1 Plectropomus leopardus
ACAGCATCAGTTATAGCAAAGTTTTCTTAAATTACACCAAGGATTGAAAATGGTTAGCAGTAAGGTGCAGTATGTGATTTGTAGTAAAGGGGCCAAAAACATTAAAGAACACAACAATGTGCTCTTTTGTAGTGTACACTAAAGGCATGTGCAATCTACTGTGTCCACTATTCAATTAACACTTACCACCATCATCAGACTCCTGTTGTGCAGACAGAAGTAGCTCATCCACATGCAGACTCGAGGTTAGGTTCTTGCAGCAATCTGCAATGACTCTTGGTTTGAAAAATGTTGGCCACTTGGAAAGGAATTTACCAGACACCTCCTCACCGAAGATCATTGTGAAGTCTTGGTCGATCTTAAACAGAAAACATTTGTGCGTGTGTGAATGAGAACACCATTGTAATGACGCTATGGGTGTCAATTAATAAACAGTCAAGCAAAACAAGGCAACCACTAAGTCATCAGCAATTCATTTTATGTTTTACCAAGCCAGGTGTATCCAAGAATCTGGGAAAGAGATCCAGGACAGTAGAGGCAGTACCCGGGTCTTGAACCACCTTTTGCCTGTGCTGGAATGTTGCCTTCATCTTATTTTTGACAAGGGTCGTATCACTTGAGTGTTTCATCACCGATATGGCTTCCCTGCATTCATCACCGGTCAACTGCTTCTCATCTGAATGGATACTGCGTGGAGTCTTGGGGCCCTCTTGGAAAGTTGTCCTGGATTTCTTGCTGTCTTGAGCTGAGTTCCGCTGAACCGTTTTTAGCCTCCACGCTAGGTAGCCGGAACCACTCTGGTGATCATAGAAATGTTCCTGTTGATAAAGAAAAACACATCGAGTCACATCGACTGAGGAAAAACTCAGAAAAAAAAATTGGAGAAAACTCAGGGTGAGCAACAGAGGAGGGATACCTCACCCAGGACTGGCAGACTTGCAATAGATGTTATATACAGACAAGAACAGTTTACAAAACAGAATGTATGGAGATGCATTACTGTTTATACTCACATAGCCATTCTTGGAATCCGGGTCCTTCAATTTAGGGAACAGTGTTGTAATCCCAAGTGCGTAGAGGATCCGCACATTCACCGGAGGGACCTTCCTGAAAAGGGATAGATGTGTCATTCCTCCAAGAACTGCAAATTTCATTTATGTGCACCAAGGTTATTATAGTTAACTAAAACTAAAACTAGCAGTGAAAAAATAATATAGTAAACTGAAATAAAAATAAAAATGACATTTTTTCCAAAAATGACAACTAAATAAAAACTACAATGAACAATACAAAACTAACTAAAACTAAAGTGAATGACAGATAACATCAGCTTAGTTGTAGTTTTCTTAGAGATGCTAAAGTTG
>NW_024631920.1:0-2485 GCF_008729295.1 Plectropomus leopardus
TGGACCATAGAAATGTGTATGAATTTTGAAAATGGGTGTACTTCCCCTTTAGCATGGCTTTCACCCAGATCCCTTACAACACATAAGTTTCATTATATGGTCAATAGGTTTTTGACATTGTCAGATATATTAGTACTACTTTTAGTAAACATCTTCTTTTCTAATCTTACTGACTTCTGACAGACGTGGAGAAAGTCTTTTGAGTGAGAAATTGTAATGCAAGTTTTAAGAAATCATGATAAAACTTTGAGCATGTAGATGACTGATTAATATTTCCTGTGACAAACCTGTAGTCATTTCATATTATCTCTGTAACACTCAGGATTTAGTACACCAGTGAGAAAATGGCCACTGCAGTTACATTAATCATGCCATTAATAAAATGCGATATTTGTCTCCGCTGCAGGCCATATATACGATTATTGTTGTTGCTGCTGACTTATTGGATGCCCTCTTGTCCGACCAACTTTTCCTTTCGGGGATTGGGTCTAATATAATTTGTCAAATCGAATACCGATGTGCAGACTAAACCTTCTGCTTTATGAGATATGACAGGAAGTTAGAATAATGATGCAGTTCATTGCTGCTCCAGCGAGGTACTTGTTACTTGCATAGCTTTCCCTTGAGTTCTCATTATCCATGTCTTAACTACATTGTGAGGCAGGCTAGTAGTGCAGGAGGAAGTAGGTCAAGACTGCAAATAATGATAACAGGAGTGGTGACAAGAGTGGCCATATGCAGGAACAGTTGTTTTTACCACAGGAATAAGTAAACAGAACTTTTTTAAGAACTATGATTGTGCCTTGACAATACTAACCATAAAAATATACATGAGATTAATTAATAAAAAATAGCCTGAAACCTTTCACTGTGGGTAAAAATTAATTAATTAAAAAAATATATGCAAGCAAAACAAATAATTGTAATATGGGAAATACAATTTATAGAAATAGTGCAGGTTGAATATATTAGCTGTGGCAGAGAGTATAACTACATTGGCTCAAGTACTTTACTTACGTACAGTTTTGACATACTTAATGAAGTATTTCTCTGTAAGGCTGCTTTATACTTCTATCCATAACATTTTGGAAAAATGTACTTTGCTCTTTAGTTACTTGTTACTTTGCGGATTCAAATTATTAATACAATATAAATAAACATTTTAATTATAATGTATTAATATGTATTAGGCTACCCAGCTCTATACAAAATAATTAAAATTTCCTCCAACTTTACGGCAACATTTAAGTGGTGAATGTACCTCACTAAAGTATTTTCTTTTTATGCCACTCTATACTTTTACTCCACTATATTTATGAGGGAATGTAGTGCTTTTTGACTTTACTACATTTTTCGAACAGCTTTAGTCACTAGTTACGTTACAAATTAAGATTTTTGCATAAAAAGACAGTTAATATATAATGTTTTGTTATAAATTATACAAGTACAGCTGAAATGATTAGTTGATTAAGCAGTTAGCCAAAATTAATTGCCAACTATTTTTGAAAAAAGTATTTTTCTATTTATTTAATAATTGTGCAGTTGTGCAATTATTGTGTATAATTTTTAAAAACATTTTTCTGCATTAAGTACTTTACTTTTTTATTCTTTGAGTACAATTTCCTGATTATAGCTTACTTACTTTTACCCGAGTAACATTTTCAATGCTGGACTTTTACTTGTAACAGATTATTTTTACAATGTAGTATTAGTACTTTTACTCAGGCTAAGTTAAGGAGCTGAAAAGGTCACTTTTTTCCCCCCTAATTATAATCCATTAATATAATAGCGTATATATGATTCTGAATTGAGCTATTCTGCATAATGATTTTTTTACTTAAAAAAGAATTTGAATACAGTTCTTGTTAAAGAGTATTTCGACACTGTAGTATTTCTACCTTTACTTAAGTATAAGGTCCAAATACGCCTTCCACTACTGTATGTTAGTAAGGACGACATTTCTGGGCTAAGTTTTGTTACTTTGTCCAACTTTGGTTCTCTTTTTCTGCATCTGTTGTCTGACATCAGTCGCTGCGTGACTGCTGCGTGCAGCGATCTGTGGTATCCAAGCAACGACGCACGCAAGTAACGCAGACAAGTCAGTGCTGGACAGGGAGCAGTGAAGGAATGTTTTAACCTCGGGGTTTTACTAATTTAATGGAGTAAGAACTATAATTTGTTTTTTGTGTCGTCTCTAGTAGGTGTCCTCACTGTGCAAGTGATGTTTAGTTAAGCTGCCTCTCTGTTTTTTTTCATGGCAAGTCAAAATGTATGGACGAGCTCCAAGAGTGACCTTCATGTCAACAGGCGGCACTTCATCTACGGTTGGCCCCGGCTCCTACAATGTCACCGGGAGCAGTTCCAAAACATCAGGTAGGCGTTAGCTGGTTAGCAACGATCAAGACCTGAGGGAAAAACTGGAAAGTTAGCCCAGTCGAGTCTCTTTTCTTTTAATTAACAAAATTCACATTTATTTTTCTCTCCA
>NW_024631921.1:0-2829 GCF_008729295.1 Plectropomus leopardus
GGAGATTGCAGAGTACAGGAGGCTGCTGGACGGAGGAATGTGAGTAGAGACAAAGGTTCAATAACTTTAGTGTAATTTTACTGCTGTTAATATTTTAATATTTGTTGAGTAAATTCGACAAATACTAACAAAACATCTTAGCTTAGCATGTTAGCATGCTAAGATTAGCCAATTGTCAGTAAACATACAAGTGAGGCTGATGGGAAATGTGCACTAGACACATTGCATGCTGACCCAATGATGTTGCTAGATGAAAAGTCAGTGAAAAGTTATTGGAATTCATTGTGAGGGAAACATGAATGTCTGAGTCACATTTTATCACCACCGTCGAGATGTCTCATTCCAGAACAAAGTTGTAGACACACAGACATTAACATCCATAGCTGTTACATGGCTAAAAAATACTCATCAAAATTGTTATTTTATATCATAAATGTAAACGTAAAATCTCTTTTTTGACAATATGAAGCCAAAATGTATTATTTTTTGTTAAAAAACCAAGTTCTGAACACAAAAACCAAAAAATACTTTTTAGTACTTCCTTACTAATACATGATATACATGCAGTTTTATCTACTTTTTAAAATGTTGCTTATCATGTTAGAACACTAAAAATAATCATTTTCATTCTCATGAAACAGAAATAGAGAAATATATATTAAAAAAGACAAAATAAAATGAAGTATTTCTTTTTTGTCCTGCAGCGTAATCACGACCCAGGAAGTGGACTCATCTGCAAAGTAAATCAGCGGTAGCAGTTAGACCAGAACAAAGCCAGAATCAGATGCTGTAAAATGTAAACTAAGTATGTCTGAAATTGTTCAATAAAAAGTCTGAAAATGTGTCTGTGGTTCATGTGTTATTATTTCAAACAGAAAGATTGACTCCTGCTATAACTATCGAGAAATAAACTGAAAGAAGTATCTATAGCCGAGACAAGAAAAGTTCTATATATAAAAAGAAATTAAAGGTGAATTGGAGGAACTAGACTTTCAGATTCCCAGAACCCATATATAAAAAAATAATTTGTTTTTCTGCCTCTTGATTATAATTGGATAAAAAAAAGAAGCATAAATTCATGAAATGAATTAGCTTGTACAGTTTGTCTTGCTGAAATGAGAGAACCTAAATAGTTTGCTTGATTTAACACAACCACTCCCCTCTTAAGCTCATATGGGGAATTTAGTACCAGAATGGCTGATGGAAGCTTGCAGCCATCGGCCACTATTTGAGCAAAGTTCTGCCAGTAAAGAGTTTGTCAAATTTCCAATTGGCGCCATTTACCAAATAGAGAATTTTGTCATTGTGATGGCACTTGTTTCGATATTGTAACAAATGATAGTAAATGACATTTAAATAAACTCAAGGCTTTTAGATACAGCAACTACTAGTAGGCTAATACAGGACTGTCAGCATCTATGGATCTAAAAGCCCGTATTCACTTTGAAATAGCAATGGTTAACATGGACACATTGATAAAGAGAACTGGATAAGTGGTGGGACCTTATCTATTATGATTAAAAGTTGCTCAGTTCAGGTAGCTTGTGTATTTATGAATATATTGACATCAAACCATTTCCTGTGTGTCTCAGACATACAGTCACAACCATAGACTGTATGTACAGATTGACAATATGACAGTTCCCCCAAAGTGTAACTTTTTAATCTCAGTTGCCCCCTGGTGTCTGTCTGCAGTATCATAGCGGTCATAGAGCCCGCCCCTCCATGTTAGTGAATGGGATATAGGCCAAACTAAAAATTCAAAGTACATGCCATATTAATTTTTCCTAAAGATGGTTTCTGGCACTGAAGGTAGCTCTCATCACTCTGATGTTTGTTCAAGTACTTGATTTTATAAGTTTGGTTTTAGTGGGGTAATAAATTATAGAAAATGGGTATTGTCCTCCAAAATTCCCTGCATATCATTATCAGTGACCTGTTGCCTTAAATATGCATAATGTTTTGAGATGTCCTGTTATTAAGTGACTGCCACACATTATTCCACAACATGAATAACATAACAAACCATTTTATGTGTAGAACAATTCAAAACAAATACAAGTTTGACAGGAGACAAAAACAACAACTTTTGAATAATGGCAACAAATAAGAGTTTCCATGTAACAGATTACATAACAAATCAATTATGTATTTTGCAACCAAATAAAAACAAATCAAATGAAGTTGTTAATTTTCATAGCGTAGATAGCAAGAAGTGCTTGATGGTCTTTAGAGTTAACTGATAGAAAACAAGTAGCTGACCTTTCAGTTTTATTAGAATGACTCAGGGATTGGGCTTGTCATCTCTGTTTCTATTTTAAAGTGCTTTTATTCCTACCTACCAGACAGATCTTTTAGTGTTTCCATACCACAGGAGTCTGTCCTTGGACCACTACTGTTTTCTCTGTACATATTGCTCCTGGGGCATGTTATTTGTAGGCATAATGTAAGCTTCCATTCCTATGCAGATGACACTCATTTGTATCTCTCTTTTAACCACAGTGATTTTCATCAAATTAATACATTCAAAAACTGCACCCATGACCTTAAAAGCTGGACCACCCACAACTCCCTGCAGCTAAGACTGCAACTGAGGTAATTAATATTGGCCCTGGCACAGTTAATGCTTGTAGTCCACAATACCAGGGCTAACTGTTCCAAAATACAGCCCAAAACTGTAAAAATCTTGGTGTCATATTTACTAATAACCTATACCTGAACAAGCATGTTAATACGGAGGTCCAGTCCTCTTTTCTGTAGCTCAGGAGACTCTCAAAAATAAGTTCAGTTTTATCCTGTAGACATCTAGAGATTGTCATACACGTGTTT
>NW_024631922.1:0-1680 GCF_008729295.1 Plectropomus leopardus
TACTTGAAAAATTACCTATTCTGCAAGATGGAGCGTATCCTTGGATCGCAAAGCTGGAAGAGGTCTTGGTGGGAACGCAGCCAGCAATGGGAGATATTAAGAGACTTTTAGCTAGTCTTCTAGGGGTCCCAGAGATGGAAGAAATTTTTCGGAAAACAGGACTTAATCGTTATGCGAAGACGACAGTCTATGATTCAGAGTTGTTTGCTGCAAGTAGAGGGAGAATGTGGAGAGCACTAAGGGATACATTCCCGACAAATGTGCACCCTGATAATATTCTTGTTGAGCCCCTGGGACAGCAGGAAAATCCGAGGGCGTATGTGTCGAGGGCTCATCAAGTGTGGAGAAATGTTACAGGAAATGATCCGGATTTGAATCAAATGGAACAATCAATTTTGCGAGCTAAGATACAGAAAGGGCTGCCCCTACCAGTGAGGAGTAAATTGGCAGAGGTAGTGGGTCTTGGAAGAATGGCGAAGAACATTTATATGGATCATATAGCGCATCAAGTTGAGTTGTATAGGAAAAAGGAGCATGATCAGAAAGAACAGGACCTGGAGACTCTGAGAAAACTCAATCAAATACAACTAGTGGCTAATAAGATGTAAGGAGGAAAATTACAAAAGAGTATGGTTTTTGGGCACTGTACTTGCTGGAATAGATTGATATTTGTTTGAGAAGTAATGGTTGAGGAGGTATAATGGTTCCTCCTGGTCATAGTCCAACTAAGCGAAAGGATGCTCAGTCGGTTGTTAAGTTCTTGTGTCGCGAGGTCATAAGCAGGTGGGGACTTCCTGATCGGATATTCCCAGATAATGCCAAAGAGTTCATGGATAAAACGGTGAGGTTGATTCAGAAAAACTTAGGAATGTCATTCGAGTGAACTCTGTGACTTGCACATGACTCTTCATGAGTTGGCCATAGGAAGACGGATGCCAATTCCTTGTTTGTGTATAAGTGGAAAAGGGGCCAAGTTTGGTTCTTTTGGAAAATGAAGCATTGTTCCAAAATCCCAGTGATCGACATCTCTATGATCCTTGCAGAAGCCATCAGTAGAACTCAAAGTGGTGAGTCTGTGTCGTACCTGTTCAGCCACGTCTACTTGTAACAAGCCTAAATGTTAAGAAGAGTGAAGTTGAAGTGGTTGAGTATATTCATTTTGAACATTTGCTTACAATGAAGTCTGGACATTTAGTTTCAATGTTATTCTGTAATATTCTATCGATACCTCTCAATATAAGTAATTTCTTTGGTTTATTTTGTATATTATTTGGGTACACTGTGTTAGTATTAGTGGAATTAATTATACTTGAGCAAGTTGAGACTCTAAATAGAGGTCGCTATGGTCAAAGGGGGGAAATGGAAAGATTGGTAAACCGAAATGAAAAAAAAAAAAACGAAATGAGAAAAAAAAAGAAAAAGAAAATATATATAAAATTATATTTGTGTGTGTTTTGTGGTGTTCGGCAAGATACTGGGTGATGTGTTTTTTCTTCCCAGGACAGTGTTTGGGAGATCAACATGGGAGTTATTGGTTATTCAGGAATCTCCTCTGTTCTACATGGATTTGGACACTCAAAATGGACATTGAAAAGGATGGAAGGCCCTGAACAAGGACAGAATATGACACTTCGATCTTCATCTACCATATTGAAGTCAAGAATTATAGTATTATATTTT
>NW_024631923.1:0-509 GCF_008729295.1 Plectropomus leopardus
TGTGTGTGTGTGTGTGTGTGTGTGTGTGTGTGTGAAACCCAACCCTGGTCGGGGCCCATCCTGGGCGGCCCTAATTGGCCCTAATGCCGGCCTCGGTCTGCACTGCTTTCATGGCTGTAATTAGGCTAATGGAGGGCGCCGGTGCCAGACTGCGAGCCCGACCCGGGGTCAGTAGCCAGCGGGCCCGCGGACTGCTGCCGGGCCGTCATGCGACTGGGAGAACAAGGACGCCTTTGGAGGGCGGGCAGAGGCTGAATGGCCACCGGTAATGGTCATAGTGACAGTCGCGTTGGCGAGGGACGCCGTCTGAAAGGCCAACGCCAGGGGGTGAAGCACAGCCTGGCGATGACGGACGCGATGCCAAAATGGCGTCTCGTTCTTTTCACATGAACCCCATGATGAGGTTTTGTTTACAGGTGATTATCGTGGCAACCCTGGGAAGACCTGCATACAAGTGTCAGGATTTATTTAAAGGAGACCTATGAGGCTTTTTGTCTTTTTCTGTCATA
>NW_024631924.1:0-2585 GCF_008729295.1 Plectropomus leopardus
GAAAAATTAAATATAGTTTTTGGTGAGAAACTTGTATTATACAGTTGTTTGGTTGATAAATTAGTTTTCCCAGCAATATAAAAGAAACAGTCACGTGATAAGCAAAAAAAGCAAAGCCAATTCTGTTACAAATGTATTATTGCCTCTTCTTTCCACCAAATAACTGAAAAGTATCGATAGTGGTATCGAAAAAGACTTGGATGGTAAGGATTCTGATAACTGTATTAATATCAGTGAAAAATAAATAATCCATCCCAAGACATATTTGGGGCTGCAGCTGCATACCAGTTTAAAAGTACAGCATGATAGAAAGTTGATAAAATGACTATTTTACATTATTCTTGCACAGTTATTTAATGTCAAAAGCAGAGAGACCTTGATGGCGACATTGTCTGTGTTGAAACACAAAATAAGAGCTCACGAAGAGTCAGAGGTGACAGAAGTTGGCTTTTTAGTTTGTCATATTCACATCCGTACCTGACTTTCTCTGTGCTTGTGAATTCTTGGAGGAAAACTGTTTAGTGTGAATATGAGGCAAAAGTGGAAAAGAATTAATAAGATTGCGTGATGGTAAAATAACAATCAACCATGCTTTTTTTCTTTGTACACTCGAAAAGTCAATTATTTGGCTCAACACAACAAATTAACGCTGCTGTTTGCATGAATCTTTTAGAGTTATGACAACTTCTAATGAAATCACTTGTAAGGAGTGCACTACATTAATTTATGGGAATTAGGCTCCTATATTCAAAGGCATTTTCGAGACACTCTTACTTATATAATAAATAAAAACTTATAGCAAAACACAAGTCTTTTAGTAAGAAAGTGAGATGTCTTTTGTCTTGTAGTTTTTTGGCCTGCAGGTCCCTAACACAGTGAGAATTAAAAATTAAAAGGTTTATTTAGCTCGGTAAATTAGAACTTTTATCCTGCAACCATTCATTTAATTAGGCGGTGGTGATAGGTACCCAGAATAACTTAAAGTTTTATTTTCAACTTTTTGCTGTAAAAAGCTGTCACATGTCTTGTTTTTTGATGTTTGGTCCTTTGCTTGGTGATACTCTGCAGCGTTTATAGCTTCTCGCTTTTGCAACAAAACTGTCATAAAGAAGTAAAAAAAAAAGGATACAGATAAAAAGATAAACACTAGATATCAGTTCATGTGTCCAACATTTATTTCAGAGCAATGTTTTCATGATTGCACAACAAACATCTCACAAGTTTCACATAAATAAATAATTCAACACATTTTCTCAGGATGACACCGAGATCTGACTTAAATAAAACTAAACATTGATCATAAATTTGTAAACAGTAATGTGTAAACTTTGATAAATACTCTTAAATACACAAATACTTCTATCAGCTCTGGTCATTTAAGTTAAACTCATAAATAATTTTTAAAAAGCAATTGAAAGAAACTAAATATTTAACAGAATAATCTCACATAATGTTTCAAACATCAGTTTGCATCGGGGTCGAGGCCAAAATCTTGACAAATTCAGTCTTAGTTTTCATTGGCTGGAGGTGGAAAAGATGTTACTCGTCACTGTGCGACATTGGTTCACCAGCGGGCATCTCGGAGGAGGAGGGAGGAGAAAGAGAGGCGGACGAGGAAGAGGAGACAGTGGAGGTGATGATGGTGCGGAGGGAGATGGTCGGGGGGACAACAGCCAAAGCGGCGGCCCGAGCTTTTGCTTCCCTGTAAGAAAAAAATACATGAGACAATAAGTTTGGGATGAAAGAGTAAAATAAATGAGCGTAGCAAATATAATGTGAGTTAATGAAAGAAAATAATAAACTTACTCGAATGCAACAACCTTGCTGCGAACCCAGGGAGCGGTCAGCTGACTGCAGTAAAATCCCGTCTTTGTCTGGAAGCTGCAGAAATGAAAGAACAAATGCAACATTAGCACTTCTCCGATTCTTTGTCTTAAAATTATTATTATTATTGTAAAGGAATGTATGCAATGTAACTCTGGTGTACAAATTATTATTATTACTATTGTACTCTTTGGATTTTTTTTTCTTTGAAAATACAAAAACAAACACTTTTTAACACTTTTTTCGAACACACCGTTACTTTTTGTACTTACATGACAGCCTTGACACATGGAGGGCTGTGTTTCTGGACCAAGTATCCTAGGATTTCTTCGGTTATCTCATCACTGTTGACTTTCGTACAGCAGGATGCCAGCTTCTCAGCTAAAAGCAGATGGAAACACAGTTTAATATTTTATCATTTTAAATGTCTCACAGGAGGAGAAGCTGTGTGAGGTCTTGTACTTTATCTAAATCTCAGTCTTACCTGTTGTTCCAGACTGAAGTGCAGCCACCAGGACGATGAGGACCAGCACGCTCTTCAACATGTTTCCAAAGCTTTCCATTTTCACAAAAAGGACGTTAGATTTGAGATTAGATGGAGAACTAGTGAGTAAAGTAATCTCTGTTGGTCTTTCTTCTTCCAGAGAGCTCGGCGAACTGACAAACGTCTGGAGACTCGAGATACTTAAGGCCTGAAAAAGCAGAACTGACCCCTATGGTGAGTCATCATCCAACTCTTTTAGTTTTCCCTCCTCTCGCTT
>NW_024631925.1:0-3750 GCF_008729295.1 Plectropomus leopardus
ATACACACACATAAATGAATAGAACACTTCTGGTACCACCAAAAAAAGGCAGAATTGCAAAAATGTGAACATCCATATATGCATATATACATGCACGTGTACATATACACATATACATAAATATTTGTACTCACACATGCATCCCTGGGCTTGCATGTAAATAAGGATCTATATTATCCACACATGTATTTGCACACAGACCCTCTTGGTCACACACAGAAAAATAGCTTTGGAAATGGGTATCAGGCATTGACCAGCCTTTATAAATAAAAACAATATTGCATGCAAATCCCCGACTGTATATGCTAAGACAAACGAAAAGTTTGTCCTACCATCTTCATACCTTAGCTAGTTGGCTTTAGCAGCTATTGGCACTTAGCAACACCTGCCGGTCACCAGTGTCAGCTAGTCGCTAGCACCAGTTGGCCACTAATACAAATCCGTTCAGATCTACATTTAACGTTTTAAGACTTTAGATTCTTCCAAATAAATCAATTCTGGCATCCAAGTCTCTTGTGCTAGAGTCTATTCGTGCCAATATCCCGTCTCGCTGCTAGCAATAGCAGTCTTTATCTCCAAGGAGTCATCGTCCGGGGCTCGCGAGTGGCCTGAGGCTTTAGCAGCCTGGTCTTTACTTGATCTGCTCTTGTTCATGGCACCTTCCAAATAGCTGACGTCAAGATTTTAAGTCGAAAATCAGCGTACCGGTGGTACGAAATTAAGTATATTAAGCTACTACCTCTACTGTTACCCAGTGGATTTTGTTGGTTTTAATGACAGAGTAATTTCAGTGTCAGCGTGAGTTTACTGGGGCCATTGAACAGCTTTAACGTGTTAGCTCATGCTAGACTTTGACCTAAATTTTTTGGGAAAGAAAGTGACTATCGAGAAGCTGGCAACAGAAAGTTTGCTGATCCTGGCAGGGAGTCGGGATGGTCTGGGATCAGATGTTTGGTGCTAAAAGGATTGAATGAATGTATATTTTGATTGGCGATTTTTCGATACTACCTATTACTGGTTTATTCTGGTAGATATCTTTGGATAGCCCCCATACAGTTACACACAGAGCTTTTATCGGTGTGTGTGCAACAGGTTCCTGGCCAAACTCAAACTAAGGACATTGCTATTACTTGGTCATCATCTTAAAGCCACTCATACACTGTGTTATGCCACTCTGTACCAAAGGGGGGGGGCGGAGAGGTTGGGAGTGGAGTTAGGGGGTTGGGAGCCAGGGAGCGTGCAGGCAGGTGAGGCTGGTGTGTCTGATGGCGGAGGTGAGGCGAGGATTGTGAGCAGAGAGTGGAGTTGATCCATGGTGGTTTGGATGTCAAATGGCTGAGCTTGAGGCGAAGGGCTGGGGGTCGAGGCACTGGAGCTTGACGAAGGAAGCACTGAGGAGAGCACAAAAAGAGTCAGAATGAGCACAAAAAAAAATCACAATCCAACAAAGCATGAAACACTAGAAAAGATCTCCAAAGAGACGGCCAATCTACCCCTGGTAAGGTGTATAACAGTCTGGCACTGTTGATACTCATGTCACTTCTTGGTCATCATGTGTCACTGAGGGGAGTTATTTCATCACTGTGTTTTGGAGCCACTTGTTGGAATAACTGCTTGATCGCTCTTTCTAACGGAATAAAACAACAAATATTTCTCAGGTTGGTGCAATAGCCTGCAATGTTCCCCAGAGTCCTTTTGTCAGAGTGTGGCAAAGTCCCACAAAAGCTCTGTGAGCCTGCAGGTCCACGTCTCAGCCGAACACTCAATTCATTAGGCTTGATCAAACTGTCAACTGGGCAGCGGTCAGAAGCCGAGGCTCCCGCAACACACCCCAGTGAAGGTCAAGGATGAGGAGAATATCGATTTGGAAAAGGAGGCATTTGGCGATCTCATCTGACTCCTCTACTCCCTGCTCATCATCTGTCACAGCAGGATTAAATGGTGATACAAGGGCACAAGATTTACATTGTACTTTAGTGTTATGTTCATAATGGACCATAAAGTAGCACTGTAGACCAGATTACAGATCTACATTAACTGTCACTTAATTGTGGACTTCTGTCCAGCCTGCAAAATGTTTCACATTGAAATACTTTCAAGCTTATTTTGAGATTTTGTAGCAGGTGTCTGGGTCCCTCTATCGCAGCGTCTGTCTGATTGCGAAAGAGCAGACAAGCAAGCCGGCAGACCATGCAGGGTAGTGACAGAAACAAACAGATGTCAAGATTTAAACTTCAAAAAGTTAACAATGAAAATCAAGTGAGCAGACACACAAGTAGACCTTTTTTCTTGCCACAATGAACGTATCAAGACTATTTTGCCTGATTGTACTTTGAAATGATTTGCAACTGTGTGAGGTAAAAATGTGCAGAATTAATGAGCCAGTAATGATCGATCATACAAAGCTCTCTCCAGCTCCTTCACAACTGGTTTAAGAGTTGTTTGCTGAGGATACAATGAACTTTGGTAAAAAATAAAAGGCAGCTTACAAAAAAGGTGGCGTGGGAAGGAGTGCATGAATTCAGTTGCTGAAACATTGCGATACAGAGAATAAAAAGATTAACTGCTGGAAAAAAAAATCAAGTAAATCCTGCTGTCAGCTACGACAACTAGAGCTGATATTTTAGTGGAACAAGAAGTCAAAGCAAAATGCAGCCATTAACAATGCACCATGCAAAGGCTTTGCAGTTGATGAATCAACTAATATAATGTCCAGCTTTTGGTGTTTGTGAGATTTTGCCATGCAGAGAGGTCGGCTGTCAGGACATGTGATGTGAGGACAGCCTACACTTCTCCTCATACCACTGAATTATCCACCAGCTCTGTTTTGTGCTCCACTCTGACAGAAAGTATGCAGGCTTTCTGAATACAAGGATTAAAGTTGCACACTTTCTGAGGGTATCCTCATCCCATGAATATCACCTGCTGAAACAATTCCTAGAAGAAGCTGATGAAAATGCAAACTAAGAACTGCTGCACTGCAACATTAGATTGCTGAGCAAAGGTCAACGTGATTTCTAGCCCGTTCTCATTCCAAAGTCTTCAAATACAGCTGCTTTTGCAATGTTTTTGGCGTAAGATCCTGACACCAAAAGCGATCTTTTGCGCCTGCATAATACACCACTGGACGGCATTGGAGAATGTGGCAGGAAAGAGCTGTTAGCAGGGTTACTACATGCTGGCTGATGCACCTGCACCTTACCCTATCTACAATATATTAGCAGAATATTTTACCAACATTTAGATAATAATTCCTTATTTCATGATATTTTGTATCACAGTTTTTCTGCAGTATCAGGGTTGTCTACTGTACTTCCTCAAACTCTTTCCTCTCTGTACCTTTTAGTGTGAGTACTAACATCAGCTGCATCTCAAACGCTGGAAAAACCCAAATAACAGGCAGAGTGTGTGGATTGGGGGCCAAGTAAACACTGCTGAGTAATGGGTTAGTTCAGCCTCTTCCTTCATGTGGAAACATGAGCCGTCTCCCTGACAGGATTTACGAGTGAGGTCTGGCGGATATATTGATGCAGCTACAGGACACTGTAGCACTGCTGTCACATGGAAAACATGGACCTTCATTCAGACAGCTTCATAGGAGTTAAGAATAACAGCCTGATCTACACTTTTTTAACGTATGTTTTTTTGGAGGAGATAATGGATCGACAGAAATAGTTAAGAAAATGTGCTTAATTATTTGCTTTTAGAGGGTGAGGTACTGTACTTTTTTTTTGAGGAAATGGGAAAAGA
>NW_024631926.1:0-4179 GCF_008729295.1 Plectropomus leopardus
CAAAGAAGAAGAAGGGGAAAAAAAACAAAAACAAAGGTATGAAGTAAATTGTAGAGTACGAAATATAAAACACCAAAAACTTAACCATGTTGTCATCATTTAACATGCAACCTGTTAGCTGCTTGTTAACTTGTTTCGTTTGTCACTTAATAGGTCAACTGGAAAGAGGTCAAATGGCAACTAGCTGAAAGGGGACATATAGGGGACATATCTCTATCTACCAGGTAGAGTTGGACATTATGTCAATAAATGGATTCTCACCTGTGCTTATGACCTAGGACAAGGACAGAAGTCCACTTAAACACCATAATGGAGCTTTAGCTCAACTAAACTGTGCATGAAAATGTGCTGAGTGAGACCAACGGATATGTGTAAGTCTATTTAATTTTCAGTCCCGTGGCATGTGAGGTAAAGCGGAAAGTAAGCCGATTACGTCTCTGACTCCGTGTGTGTGTGTGTGTGTGTATCAGACACCACAACACTAGGCTCACACAGGTGTGATATTTCTATATTCATAGGTGGTGTAATGTATCCCTTTCTCAGACAAAGAGGTTGTTAACACCTGATAAATAAATACGCAAATATGTTTTTCACACTTAAATGTTTTTTGAGCACAGACAGGTGAAAAAAAGATGAGAAACAACAAGTGTCCAAGTGTGTGAGCTGTCTTTGTCAATTTTAGATTCAGCAGCTTCAGTCAGAAGAGACTCAGTCTTTAGGAGAAGGGCTCAACAGTCCAGTCGCCAGACGAAGATGGTGACACTGTATGTTTCTGCAAACTACAAATATCACATTTGCACAAATAATATGTATCATCGTAATATGTACATCAACTTTTGTGAATTGATTTAGTATATGAGCTGACTTTGTCACTGCGAGGTGGAGGGGATGGTGGATGGCGTGACAGCTAGGAGAGATGTCTGCCAAGCTGCAGACCACTGTTTGAGGCGAACAATCAGCAAAATTGGTTGTTGTTAAGGAAGGCAGCACTGGTTTTCCTGCAGCTTTTTAGCCGCTAATTCACTAGCAAGTACCACACTATCAATGAAATGCTTTTTATGATATCCTGAAGAAAAAACATGAGTTATGTGCAGCAGTGCTTTTGATTGCTTTTAGGTAATCGACTTGTTGAATATGTTGCGGGGAAACTACAAAAGGGGATCCACGGTAGCACATGCCACAAGGAACCTGGAGAGGTTTCAGATGAGCAAGTAAAAATGGTCATGCTCTGACAAGACCATGGTTATTATAGTTTTAAATTTTTCATTAGTTTTTATTTTTATTTAGTTTCTCGGTTTGCTTTTCTTTTTTCAGTTTAGTTTTAGTTAGTTCAACCAGTGATGAATCAGTTTTAGTTTAGTTTTTATTCTGAGGAATTGACTAGTTTTTATTTAGTTTTTATTTGGTCTTAGTCTTAGTTTTAGTTGTTCAGGTTTTAGCAGAAAGCCTCTGTCAGACCTCTGAAGATCAACTTCCACATTTGTGGGATTTTTCCCTTTTAGTTTCATCCCATAATGTTCCCATCAGTCCTCATCACTCTTATCTCCCTGTGGGTCGTACTCCAAGTCGTCCATATTGAGCTGTGGCCTTTTCTTCCTGCAGCTTTAGCATCTCTAAGAACACCACAACTGAGCTGATGTTTTCTGACATACCTTTAGTTTTAGTTAGTTTTGCATTGTTCATTGTAGTTTTTTTTTTTTTTTTTTTTAGTTCTCGTTTCTTTTTTTATTTCAGTTTATTTAATTTATTTTTTTTTACTGCTAGTTTTAGTTCTAGTCTTAGTTTTAGTTAACTATAATAACCCTGAACAAGACAAACAATTATGCATTCATATTAATTCATACTGTATTTGTGTGTATTAGTCAGAACAAGGTGAAAGTAACAGCAGGGAAGACGTGAGGGCCAGAGAGAGAGAGAGAAGGCACAGGTGACCAGGTACTGTAATAAGGTCAAAGAGTTAAAAAGTTGTTGTTAGGCAGGCTAAAAGCATACAGTTTAAGTTATGCATAAGTGTGATCATGTGATTTTCCTCACAGACAGAGTCAGGCTGAGAGCAGTGTTGCAGTCTGTGGAGAGGTTTCAGATGAGCAGGTAAAAATGGTCATGCTCTGAATTTAAGAAGAAATCAATAGTTTACTTAATGTAATTGGAGATACTTACCAGACAGATCTTGTTTTTATCATTTCATCAGGTGACTGAGCCACATGAGCTGAACACAGACAACAGGGACAGACAAGTCGATGATTCAGATATTGCCACCTGTACTAAGCCTGCACAACCTCATCCCAAGTTTATTGTTGTGCAGAATCGAGCCAACTATGTTTTATCCTTTCAACAAAGTTGGTTTGTAAAATTTGGCTGCACTACAGTGCCACTTTAAAGGGGTTTTATGTTTCCACTGTGCCAAAATCTATTCCAAAAAGTCACCATTTGCCAGCAAAGCAGACCCTGCCTTTGTCAGCACTGGGTTTAGAAACTGGAAAAGAGCAGTTGAGAAGTTTTCAATTCATGCAAAGATCCACTCACATGTCCATGCAGTGACCGTATTTACTCATGAAGGGAGCACTGTAGCATCACAGCTGTCCTCAGTTGTAGCCAGGCAACAAGAAGAAGCTAGGCATGCACTGCTTAAGATTATTGGTTCCATCAAGTATTTAGCCCGACAAGGGTTAGCTTTAAGAGGTCATGCTCAGGAAATGGGAAACCTGTCCCACCGACAAAGCAGAAGATGATCGAGCCTTTCAAAAGTGGTTGGAGACACATAAACAGGATTACACCAGTCCACTCATACAGAATGAGATTCTCAGCCAAATGAGCAATGACATAATCAGAGGAATAGCTGATACCATTCGATGTCTTCCAGTCACACAGTTTGCCTTAGTTGTAGATGGAACACACGATATCTCAGGCAAAGAGCAAGAGTCATTGTGTCTCAGATATGTCGACCATGACTTAATTCCTCATGAGGAATTTATCGGATTCTATTCTGTGACAGAAACCATTGGAGAGTGTCTCGCAAACATGGCATTAGATGTACTTTGCAGGTTAAACTTGCCTCTGTCTGCATTACGTGGGCAGACGTATGATGGCGCTGCCAGTATGTCTGGCAAGTACTCTGGTGCACAAGCTCTGATCAGACAGAAACAGCCCCTAGCTACATACGTGCACTGTGGAGCACATTGTGTAAACTTGGTCACACAAAAGGCATGCACAGCTTCAAAAATGGTAAAAGATGCACTTGACTGGGTTCATCAGTTGGGAACCTTATGCGGACTTTCTGGTAAATATAAAGAGATGTTTCATCAGATTGCTACATCTGATCATGGTACCTCCACTGCTCTGAAACCTCTCTGCCAAACTAGATGGACTGTGAGAAAAAGTGCCATCCGTTCTGTGCTCAAACAATATGACTCTGTCCTCACGTCCCTGGGGGAGATGGCAGATAACAGTTCACCTAGTGCAGCTACTGCTAATGGTCTGCATCAACAATTCATTAAAGGCAACACTGTGCTGGGTCTTGTGGTATCTGAAGCTGTGGTTGGAGAACTAGAATGTCTGAAAACTTCGCTTCAAAGAAAAACACAGACCATCTCTGGTATGCACAGGACTGTTGATTGTGTCCAATCAACTCTGAGAAGCAAATGAAATGATGATGCTTTTCAAAGGCTCTTTTAGAGGGCATCCTCCATGGTGGAGTCTTTAGACTTACAGCCCATCACATTGCCACACATACGCAAACAACCCAAGCACTTACATGGACAAACAGATCAGTACAGAGCAAATACTCCCATGGAACACTTCAGAGTGGAGTACTACAAGGTGCTTGACATGGCTGACTCACAGCTAGAGGACAGATTTCGGCAGGATGGTCTACTGACCCTGCAAAAACTGGAAAACACCCTGCTCACTGAGGAAATTGATTCTGTGGTGGATGAATATCCGGAAATTAACACCCAGTTGCTTTCAGTTCAACTACCAATGTTTAGGCTTAACTACCCGTGCAGCTGCAGCACAGATGCTGCGAAGATTCATACAGGTTTGCCTGTACAAGTGAGGGGCTTATTCACTGAGGTCGAAACTTTGGTCAGGTTGCTCCTTGTCATTCCGGTCTCATCCTCTGAAGCAGAGAGGAGCTTTAGTGCTCTTAGAAGGTTGAAGACTTGGCTACGTTCAACCATG
>NW_024631927.1:0-4788 GCF_008729295.1 Plectropomus leopardus
GGGTTTGAAAAGGTTAAATATATCGTGCCTTTTGAGTCGAAGCAGCCGGTTGAAATTTGAAGGAGTAGTTTGAACTTTTATTGGCTTTCTTGCCGAGAGTTCGATGAGGAGGCAGCCGTTCGCTCAAAGAGATGAGAAACAGCGATCCTGACTCTGAATGACGCGACGAAACTCCAGCTAACGAACAACACGCTGTATCTTGTGCATAAAAATGACACATTAAGAAGGTTTGTTTGGTATTTTACAACCTGGATCCTATTTTCTCATGTTTTTGTGTGGAAGTAACTAACGGCAACAAGTCTGTTTAAGTATTGAGCAAAAGTTCTGCAGTTTAAGTGTTTGTTTTGTCTGACAACATTATAAAAATGATCCTTACAGAGAAAAACAGTTTGTCAAACAGTAAGATGTTTTTTTTTTTTTTTTTTAATACCAGAAGCAGCCCCAAAATCGCCATCGCCAAACCCACCAGACTATATATATATATTTTTAAAACAGCGATTTTATCATCGTAAAACAGCTGGACTGATTTTTTAGGTCAAAGCTGATACTGATATTAAAGTAAAAATCAATCAAATAACGATTTATTGGCCAATATTGCGTGTTTCTAGTATAAACATGCAATAGAATTACAAAAACACACTTTTTTTGCAGTTATCTTTCAAACATGGTTATCAAACACTTGAAGATTTAAAACAAAGGCAAGAAATTTTAGCGTCTAACAATAAACTTCAAAAATGACCTCAGTGAACTGAAACAGAACATTTGAGCATTTAAAGATTAAAAATTATCTTTAAGCAAAAAAACATTTTATATCAGTGGACAACATACAGGCTGATACTGATTTAGCTGTGATGGGCCGATATCGTGTGATTTTATCGATCGATGTTTTGGTCGGGCTCTAGAAACCAACTAAAACACACAAAAACATCTTTTCACTGTACCTGAATTATTAGCTCTGCTTTGGCTGAAATAAACTCGTAATTTACCCAGTCAGACGTGATAACACGCAGGCGCTATACACACTCAAATGACGTTTATTTACATGGAGTCTAGTTAGTTTGGCGATGTTGATTTGGGAGTCGTTTCTGGTGAAACAAAAACGATTTTACTCTTTAAAAAAAGGTCTTTTTTTGTAGGGATCCTTTACAAAATGACGTCAGACAATCTGAGTCCGTCAGCGGCAAAAATCAGCACTTTTATCAGACATGCTGGTTACACTGCAGCCTGTCTCGCTCAAAAGTTTACCAGTTTAAGAAACTGTTGTCCCCATGGTCACCTAAAACACAAAAACACCAGTAAATAAGGTTGAGGTTGAAAAATTACAAACTTACCCTTTGAATCAGAACGTTTTTTGACCGTGTTTCTTCATCTAACTCTCAGCAAGAAAGCAGCTTTTCATAAATGTCTAAAACTTTTAATGTGAACATTATTTAGCTTTCGGCTGGTGTTTATTTCCACCAGCGTCCCACATTCACGAGCCCCAAGTTTAAGCCTTTCACATCCAGTATCATCATTACATCAAAGTCACAAAGCTCAGCATTTTATTTTGTC
Organism: Plectropomus leopardus; assembly: GCF_008729295.1. Lineage (NCBI taxonomy): Eukaryota > Metazoa > Chordata > Actinopteri > Perciformes > Serranidae > Plectropomus > Plectropomus leopardus. Next base: position 1,552 of record NW_024631927.1, read on the forward strand.
CGGAAACAAAAACAGCCACGTTTGATAATTACAGAGTTTTGCTGATCGGCTTTCACCACTTTTCTGACGATATTTTCAGGTTCGGAAAAAAGATTCTTTTAACCAACTGGATGAAAAAATATTCAGACAAAAATCACGAGAAGTTTGTCACTCGTTTCTTCTCAGAGATCACGTTTGTGCTCAATTTGTACAACTTGAACAAAAACGAAAATGATACAAAATCACTTAAACCTGTCTGTGATGATGATTTTAAATATGGTTTTCAAGATTATTATTATTTTTTTAATTATTACGTGCTTAAATATATCCAGGACGTAGCAGTTATGCTACCGTTTTTATCCAGTAATTCACTATTTCATTTTATTTTATTTTAAAATTTATATTTTATTTCGTGCAGTACAGAGTGGGAAATATTGAACTCATTAAGTTCATACAATTAAAGATGACAGGGCTAAATTTCATATCAATTTTTTCTTTTAAATTAATTAATTACATTGAATAAAAATAATTAAAAAAAAAGATAAATTTGTTGCACAAGTGGATACAAAAAAGAAAGAAAAAAGTCCTTTTTTTTGAGACATTTAGAGTTCCACTGATTTATCAAAAACTCTTCAAAAGATGGAAACTCAAAATGTAAACTGTGAGCATAAATATTTTTCTGAAATAGAACAACTTGTTCTGCAGAAATTCAATATTTTTGTCCTTTAAAATAAAGCAAAAAATCCCATAAAAAATAAATAAATTAAAAAATTTAAATGTATTAAAATCTTTTTTTTGTTTATTTTTGTATCCAGATGGTTAAAAGACTCTTTGAGGATTAAGTGTTTTTTATTATCTGTATTTATTTCCCAGAAAATGTAGTTCTGTGACTGAATGTAATGTAAACTGGGGCTAGACACATTCATGCTGTATTATTAATGGCAGTTTTTTGGAGGTGGGGGTATTAGCTGCATTTCTCAGGGTGACAAAAACATGCAGCACACGAGCACAGAGCCATGCAAACACACAAATACATCCAAAAACGTGCCAAAATGCAACACAGAGGTTTTTTCGGGGCCAGAAACAAAGCAGAGAGGGCTTCCTACGCGAAGGAGGGTCGAGCAGCTTGCAGACGAGGACAAACTGAACGCTTATTTGGGGGGCAGGTAACCTCACCTTGAGCCCTCAAGTCTCCCGTTTCTCTCAAACTCGGTTGAGACTCTGAGGCGCATGAGAAGATCAGAGGAGGAAGAGGAGGAAAAAAAAGAAGAAAAAAAGATGTGGATTGTGTACGACAAGAAATCAATTTAATACCAATAAAAAAGAGAATATGTGACAGATAAATAAGGAGTGACACCGACGTGAAAGAGCCACCACCACTGAAAACACAAAACAAAGAAACGGAAGATTTTTTCTTAACTTCCAGAGAAAAAGAAACAAAAACAGTGATGGATGTTCAGACGGTGATCTCAAACTTAAACCAACACACAAATAAAAACTTAAAACACAGAAATGCATCTCGGGATCTGGTGCGAGCGCGTCGACCCAAAACATCAGGAGAACAACATCGACTACGGCCGACAGGTGAGACTCAACAAACCGCTCACAGACGGAGGCGGCGCTGCAGTCAGAGCATTTCTTATACGTTACTTTTAATTTATTCCTCATGAACATATTTAAAATCTAAATCTGTTCCCTTTGAGCGGCTTTCAGGTAATGATATGATTCAAATTAAAATGATCAATACGTTTATGTATGAAATAAAAAAAACAAATACATATTTGTGAAAGTGAAACTTCATTTTTGGAAACAAACACACAATAAATCTAATTTCAAGGTCAATCTGACGCAGAATTACAGCTGAATATTAAGACCACATTAAAAAAGGAGGTTTTAAAAAGATTAATTCATAAAATTCAGGAATAAAGTTATAATTTTATTTAATTTCTATGCATTTTGCATAAAATTTCAAATTGGTTTACATAAATTAAATTACAACTTTATTCTCTTAATACGACGATTATCAAAATTACAACTTAATTCTTTATAAATTACACCTTTCATTCTTAAATTTTTTTCTAAAAAACTACAACTCACTACTTTATTTTCATTTAAAATATGATTTAATTCTTATTAAATTATAACTTTATTCTCATTTATTTTTTTTTTTTTTTAAAAAAGACTTTAATCTTGTAATATTTTGTCTTAATTCTCGTAATAAAAGAATCAATTTAATCTTTTAAGTACTTTTTGCATCTAACAGTTTTTTTTCTTTGAATAGTTTTCTTGTTGTTACTATAAACAAAAAAGAAAACTTAAAAACTAACATAGAAATATATGTATTCTTCAGTCATTTAAGAGGACCATGAGCTGTGGTTGAGAGCTCCAGAAAAAGACTCATAGTTGCTCAATGTTCAACTGCACTGTCACAAAGTGCATTAAAAAAATCCTAAAAAGTGCAACACAAAGCCTCACTTTGTTCTATTTTAATAAAAATGATGTCAGAATTTAATATGTTAATATAATTTGTGAAACATTATTATCTGATGTTTTTAAGGCGTTTGTGATTGTTTTTATTGACTGTTAGTTGTCTAACTTCACATTTTTATTTATATTTTCAGTGAGTTTTAAACTCTGAAATATATTAAAATTCAAAGGAAAAGCAACGTCCACAAACAGAACTAGGACACAGACACAGTTTGCATCTATTCTGGGTTGATGCAGATGGGAAACGCTCCCTGCGACAGGGAGAAACTCACGGCTCCAAAAATAAAACAAAATGTTCCCCGATAACGGTTTCTGTCCTTGAGACACATTCAGCGACTCAGCATTATTTTTTTTTCTTTAAAATACGGCAGAGACTCAACAAAGCTCGCCATCGTCGTGTGGGAAACTGTCAGCGTCAGGAGGAGTCTGACATATGAAAAAACACTTTTAATTCACAAATAAATAAAGTTAAAATAAAGTAGAAGCTGACAACTTTAGCTCGTCGGGTTCATTTAAACTTAAACAGATTTTTTTTTTCATGATGTTTTTATTCATGTTTATATGTACCCTGTTTCACTGACTGCTCCGGACGGTAACTTACAAATATTTAATAGGTGTTTGATCAAAGGTTATTTCTTGATTAATTGTTTATATTAAAACTGGCTCTATTTTACTCTTTATCTATTAGTTAGTTACGAATTTTACTCTTTTAACGTCTTCATTTTTATCTGATTCAGTGAGTGTAACTTACAAATATTTTGATTAAAAGTT
>NW_024631928.1:0-4961 GCF_008729295.1 Plectropomus leopardus
AATAATGTCAACATCATTGCCGAAACTTTCTTCGCAAACAATGCAATGTGAGAATAAGAATTAATCTAAATACCACTCCATTAATTAATGCTAGTGATACCATTAGTGCGGTAAACCTGTAACGTTATGTCTCAGTCTTTCAATTAGTAAGAAAACGCCTTCTGTGTCTGTCTGGGTTCGTGTTAGAAGCAGCAGCTAGATTTTCAGTCCAGACTGGGAATAAACAATCAGCTGTCATACCACCATCATGACGGCCAGCATTATTAGCCCTGTCACTGTGGACATCTGGACATTTTACCGTCAGCAGATAATGTCATTCTAAAGCAAGGACTGTCATTCCTGCTTCGATAACATTTGATAGAAGAGCTGGACGTGTATTTAGCTAGTTAAACTGAGCTGATTTCTTTCAGCGCTTTTAACTTCCTGGCCAAGATGAAGTTAGCAGGCTAACACTGCTAGCTAGCTAATGTTAGCTAACAGTTAATGACGCTGTTACAACATGAAACAACAGCGAGCTACCGCTAACATGATAACCTTCTTATTTGACTTAATCAAAATCATTTCTACAATGTCATATTTACCTTGAGGTCATTTTCTGGCAGGTATTTACATTGTTTTGCAATCTCTGCATATTTATCCAAGTCTAGAGGCGCCATGGTGCTAGCTAAAAGTCAGCACAACTTCCTGCAACAATTGAGCTGTTCCAGACCTGTTCTTTAGCCGCTACTGCCACCTACCGGCTGTAACATCGAGTAGCACTTTGTTTGTTAGTTTTACATTTTACAACAGTTTTAAAATCAGAACATTCAGTGGTCAGTACAAACATTTCTAAATGAAAATAATGACAAACGTAGTTACAAACCAAACAAAAATAAAATAATGTAATACAAAATAAAATAAGTAAACAATTATGGATACACACAGTGGTTTACCCATTAAGTTATATAATAAAGTTGTAACATTTGCATAAATTCATAGGTTTGTTTAGTTTTTTTTAATGACATGTTTATAAGTTTGATATTGTTTTGAGATACGTATCTAGATCTAATTTTTTAAGTGGTTTATGAGGGCAGTTATTTTAACATTTTATTTAATGAATGTAAAATTAGGCTAAAATACTTAGGAAAATAATTATTCATTCTGGGACAAATTGTGATTTTATAAATCATTAATGAATCAGGTTCTGTGAGTGAAATGTTCCTGCCAAAATGTCTTTGGAGATGCGACTGAAAATCAGTCCACAAGATAGTCGCATGTACACACTGAAAAAAAAGTGTTCTAATGATTCAATCATATTTTACAGAGGGTGCACTTCATATAAGGAATGTATCTAATTCATTTTCTGCAGCAAAATTATTTATCATTGAGGAAGAAAGAAGACATGCATTGTGTCTTAATCACATTAGTGGTTTTGATTTAGAAGCGGCAGCTTGGTTTTTAATAGTCTGGCTGTCATAAATTGAAATGATAAAATCCACTAAATATTACTAATGCCCAACAAAATCAAGGGTTGCTTTTTAAAATCATACACAGATATTATCCAGAAATTTCTTGTAATATAGTGATATTCTGTGTAACTTGTTGCTTGTGAACTGAAGTCAGTGAGTTATCAGTGCTGAATCTATAATTTTGAGGGTTCCTTGTGATATTCATAATAACTAACTAAATAGTGCACTATTGGAAATGCTGGTAATACAAATTTGACACAACAAGCAACATTGATCAGCCTGTGGGCAGTGTGCAATGACTCGAACTAAATGCCAACCAGCAAACCTCATCAGACCAACCATGAGCTACATCAGCGTCACTTTTCTTGTACTGCATTCAGATGTCTTTAAATATTTGATCTTTGCAAAGCAAACTGGCTTGATTCCCATCAACAATAGAGAAAAAAAAGGCAGTGAGCAACCTGGTGAGTAATGTTCTGCAAAACTGCAAGAAATCAGTAGATTTAGAAAATTATATACATATTAAAGCCAAGAAGAAATGTCAGTTAAACTGTATTTATTATCATAATTATTAAATTAAATTCTCATTATGATTATTATTATTATTATTTTAGTACTGTTTCCATTTCAAAACAGGTCCCCCCCCCCTTTTCTTTCCTATTTTTTTTTTTTATGCCGGATGGTTTTTTGCTACTTATTTTCATTTTGGGTCGTTTTCAATTACTTTATAATAATGACAACAACAACAACACCAACAGCAATGATAATAATAACAACTAACCTTACAACCCTAAGCAAATTTGTTTGATTTCTTTCAAAAAATAGGGGGAAAAGGCAATAAGCAACCTATAAGTAATGCCCTGCAAATGGGTAGAAATAAGTAGATTTAGAAAATTATATTCATAATTAATCTAGGGGAAATTTTGAATTAAATCATATTCATTATTATTATTATGATAATATATTTAAAGAATTGTTTTATTTTATTTTATTGAGCACTTTTTCCATCTCAAAACGAGTTATTTCCTTTTTTTGTTGATGTTGATGTTTTTAATTTATTTTTTTCTACTAATTTTAATTTTAGGTCGTTTACTTTTTTTCTTCTTTTTTTAAGAAATCAAACCAATGAGCTCAGTTTTCAAAGGCATTAATGACAGGAGTGTCATTACACATTGTGATCACTGGAGGGCGATAAAGACTCAAGATGAGACAGTAATCATCATAATGTTCTTTGATATTACTGCAACTACATTTATCAAAAAGCAAACGACATTCTCTGGTCACAAAGTGAAATCAGAGCTAATATTATCAATAACAAATCCACTCAAGTTCTTCCTTCGCTTTTAGTATGAGCATAGTGCCTAAAACCTAACAAGATAATGAGTAGCTGGGTAATATCTGTGTATCGTTTTAAAGGTCACTGCCCTTACTTTGTTAGTCAACAAATAGCCATAGAGTTAATCCCAGACATTGTTATAATTTTGTTGAGCAAAATACACCTAAAACCTCAAGGCAGACACAAAGAATATTCCCTCTAGTGACGACATTCAAAATAGGCTAAGCATTTAAAATAGAAGTGCAGTTATGCAATGTGAACATCTATGAATGTGAAGCATGCTCTTTGCTGTTGCCTTCATACACACAATTTAAGTATTAATTTTTTATGTCTTAAAATAAAAAAGAACACATTTAAATCCTCATTATTAAAATTGAAAAAAAAGAAAAAGGAAAAACTCTGTGAATAGCCTACCAACCAAATCAGAGGACAACCTGTAGCTTTAAGTTATAATTACAATATGAAAACGCTAAATATGTGCAATATATCTCATATAGAATAAAACTGAGGGTTCTGCCTCATTTAAAACTTTGAAATAGGCTTGATGTCTCTCAAAAACATGGGAAGAAGATAGAGTTTACATGAAAATGACCTGTCATTAAGCAAAAACTAAGTTAATATTTATTTAATGGATAAAAACATAGATAAAACAGTACTAACAACAACAATAATAATAACATTAGTATAAATTTATATGTTTTTCTCTTTTTATTATCTTCTAATATTCTCTCTCTGTGTTTTAAACAAATGTCCAGGTCATTTTCTTGTTCTAATTTATTGCAATTTGTGGGACTTTTCTCATTTTCTTTTCGGCACGTTTTCAAAAAAAATTAAAGAAACCAATCTGCACAGCCTTCAAATGTTTCTATGCGTGTGAAATGCGTCTGCATGCAACACAAAACACTGATGTATTTCCAGGTTTTAAAGGGTTAAGAAGAGCCAAATATCAAGATAACGACTGATTCCGGGATCTTGTGAGAAACCCAAAAATCTATGGCTCAGCTAAAATAAACAGAAAAGTGACATTTTATTAATAAAAAAAAAATCCAAAAACAGGCTGCCATGGAGCATTTCCATGACATATACAGGAGGATACATGGACTGTGGCTGCATCACACACCATCACATTATATTTCATACTATCTTTACAAAACACGCTTCCCTCCAGCTGTTCGGTTTATGAATGGAACCGGTTATGTTTTGATAATTTCCAGAGGAGAGAGGACTTTTGATAATTTACAATATATAGGCCTTGTGTTTCATAGGGTGTTACCGGCCAATCATCGAGCGTTGAAGGGTGTTCATCCAGGGCTCCTATTGGCTAATAAGTACGTCACTCAGTGCTTGCTCAGGTTCGGTTGCAGCGCAGGTGAAGTGTTGCCTGTGGTTCATAGGGCAACAAACAGCAGCGTACACCGCCGGGGACATCAATGGTGGAGTACGCGTCCATTCAGGGAAAGGTCTGAGAGAGACCGCTACTGGGGCTTACATGGAGAGCTGAAAGTGAATATGAGGCACACGTCCTTAATGATGTACATATCTCCGGTCCTGCTATTTATTTTGTATGTACATATCGAATTTTCTGAAGCTGCACCTCGCATCAGCCCCAGAGATGCGTCGCCTATGTCCAGGAAGCCCGGCTCAGCCTCCGACACCTGGGACACCTTCCACACCGACATGCCTCCAACTCTACCCGAGAGCAGGGTAGCTCCCGGGCCTCGGAGCGGACTCACGCCGGCGCCTGCCATTGTTTCAGCCGGCCCGAGCACCACCACTAAAGCTAGCTCTGTTTCTAAAACTGCAACCACCTTCCAGCTCCCGACTACGGACCCGACCACCGCCACCACCTCCACCCCAAATACTGGAGTCTTTTCAGCCACTAAGGAACAAAAAATAACAGCCCGGATCACTGGCAAAAGATCCACCGATGCACAAACATCACTTTTTACTCCGGAGAAAATGCTGCAGACCATGGTGTCCATGGTGTCCCAGCGCACAGCCAACGACGCCTGGGCAGCGGATAATATCGGCACATCTGTTACCTCAATAGAGAACAGTCAAGGTGAGTAACAATATACCCTCCGATATTTATCATGAATAACAAAAACATTCAGATTTTTTCTAGCTTTTTGAAAAAAGCCCAAAACGCTTCACAAAGACGATAGGTATAATGGTGT
>NW_024631929.1:0-8246 GCF_008729295.1 Plectropomus leopardus
CCATCGTTCTGTTAATATTTGTTCTGATCATGTTTAATGTTTCGCAACCCCAAGTTTTTTTCATCCATTGAATTGTGACACAGATGGACAGAGACGGTTAATTTCTTAACAGTCAATTACCTGTGATAATGTGAGTGTGTAGATTAATAAATAAACAATGCAAACTGACATACGCAGTTATATCCATGTCAAATAACTCAGTAATGAGTGCACCATGAGCTTTATGTTTACTGCTTCAATCTCACTGCAGGAGCTGAACACGCTTTTATTTTGAAATCAAACTACTCAAACCAGAAGTCATTGGCTGTTCATTTCTGCTGACGTCACAGAACTAATCTCTTCAGCTGCGCATGCGCTCCCTCACGGGGCTGCCTCCCTGCTCACATCATAAATGTGATGAAGAGGAGGGTGACAGGTGCGACCTTCACTCAGACACACCTGTACGGCTCTTTGGGCTCTCAGCCAATCAGAGAGGATAAACTGTGTTTATGTGACATAAAAAGGTCAAATAAATAAATAAAAATAAATCTTCATTCCCAATTAAACTTAAATTTGAATAATCAGATTAGTTGTTTGTAGACAGAAACACTGTTTTAATTCACATTTACTTAAAAAAAACCCTGAAACAATCCCTTTTTTTACCCTTTGAAAGCATTGTAACTGCATGGTTAACATTTTTGTGATCAAATTGCTTCACTAAAAACTTTGCAAAATCCAACTTTTTTTAAACATGTTTTTATATGATGCAATTTAGTATTTATTTATACTGTAATTTCTATCAATTCTATTTTTATATTAAATCGACTTTGTTTTTTGCCTACCAAACATTATTCACAGATTTTGTTACTAGAGTCATTATTAATTGTATTTATTTTCATTTGTTTATTTCATGTTTTATTCATGTTTATTTTTATTGTTTTATTTCATTATTTACTTTTATTTTCAGATTTGTATTATTTAAAACGGACAGTTTTTTTCACCGTATATGTTACACATATTTCTTTACTAGATTCATTTTTACATTTTTAGGGAACAATGCTTATAACATTTTCCAAATGTTTAATTTTTGTTTTTCCAATAAACAATTTACAAAGCTGTTTTTGAGGGTCATAAGTCTGATTCTTTTATTGTTTGAGGAGCTGATTATGATAAAAACGTAGGATGGGCCTCTGTAAGCTTTGGCCTCTGCCTGAACATTTTCAGTCACTACTTTAAACACACTGTAGATTTTGTTTATACCGTTCGTACTTATTGTATTATGTGTGAATTATATCAATTTAGAGATCTGAAGCGACCCCATCCGAGTCCCGACCCAAAGAAAACAAAGAAAACGCAGATTTTATGGCAAAATTTTATTTGAACTTTTTCTGTAAATATATACAAGTAGATTAGGTATAGGTTATATGGAAATAAAACCTTTTACTGTTGACTATAATGGACACATGAAGAAAAAAATGATATTTTCCCCCCTCCAAAACATAAGCTGAACATGTAAGCAAGAGTTCAATGAACAGGTGTCGCAGCTCTCAGAACTGAATACAAGAAACACAAATAAAATCTTCATACACAAACACATCATACAGGCTTTTAGCAGCAGCAATACACACACTTATTATGTGTGCTGCAGATGACAAACATTCATTTTTTAGAGACACAGTTTGTAACTGTCAAGGTTTTTATATTTCTGTGCAAAGTCTGAACTAGTCAGATATCTAAAATATCATCAACCACATTTTCATTCCAACAAATATTTTAAGTCTGTGCAACATAAGATTTCAGCGTCTCTGTATTGTCATATTAGGCTTGTCCAGTATCACAGTATTCCGGCATATTTAGATATCCCAAGCATTTCTTTTTCAATACTACCATGAATCCAAGTGCTCTTCCTGCTACTACAAACTCATTGTATGTAGTGCACAGCACACACCACCAGAGCTCAGTCTATAGTTGTTCACAGTTCAATATGGCAGATTCCGACTACAAATCGTAGTTTATGAAGAACATCAAGTGTCAAAGTTACGAAATAAGTGGACAAATGAACACATTGTTGGTTGGGCAGCCCTGATTATCCACTATAATCTCATGTGGTGGCAGAAGTTCGTAGGATTATTTTGTTAACTTCTCTGACTCCGTTGCCGGTACAGTTGGATGGTGATGAGTTGAATTTCAGGATCTCCAGGTTTGATGTCAATAGCTCTCAGGAAGAAGTCCAGGGCCTCGTCCAGCTTCCCTTTGCTGCGGCACTCCATCCCTCGCCTGACCAGCGAGTCGAAGCTCTCCTCCTCAATGACGCCCTCCTTCACGGTCATCTTGATGCCTTTATCAGCAGTACACTGATCCATTCTTTCATCGGAGGCTAACTCAGGATCGCTGGTTGACTCCTCCATGTTACTGCTCATTTCCTGTTCCGACTCATCAACGGCATCTACTGACTCTTCCTCCTCACCTTCAGTGTCTAACGTCTCTCCAACAGTCTCCTCCAGCTGAAGCTCTTCATGACTTGAACCAATGACGTCATCCTCTTCAGCTTCATCGGACACGTCCTGGTTGTTGTCTATGTCTTCGATGATGGACTGGACGAGTGACCGGTATGAGGCCACCGAGGTGTTTCCTCCAGTGCTCTTTCTTGACCGAAGAGGGGTGGAGCCAGAAGGTGCTGACTTTGGTGTGGACACTCCAAGAACCTGGAAGGAGTAGCTGAGTTGACTCCCTTCATCATCATCATCATCCTCCTCCTCCTCTCCGTCTTCTTCACTGTCACAAATCACTGCTGCTCTTTTCTTTTTGAAGGTCACAATAGAATCATTCACCAACTCGTCCATTTCAGAGGCAGTGTTGATGCTTCGTCCATCTCGCTGTTGTCTCTCAGAGAGGGATTTATTGATGTCAAAACTTCCCTCCATCTGCAGCTGTGACAGCAGCCTCCTCTCCTCTGCTTCGGTCTGCTGATCCAGGAACTCGTGGTCTGAGAACATGTCGCTCTCCTCGAGCTGTAAGTTGAAGTTGCCTTCGAAGGACTCAAGCCCGGTGCTCGCTCTGGATGATGTGTCGGCTTTGAAGCTTGAATTGGACGCTTGTAAGGCAGAAAATCTTTTGTTCTGCACAGTGGTGACATGTGGACGCCCCAAGTCCATCTTGTAGTCATCCTCTGAGTGTGAGGTTCCATTTAGCAGCTGCTCACCTTCATCGACCAACGTAACGTACACCAGGTTGCCGTCACCTGCCGGAGCAGCTGCGGGCTCAGACACTGCAGACTTTTCCATTACTTCTTGAAGGCTGGTGTCAGCAGTATCCCCTGCTGTAGCAAAACTGGCCTCCGACCCCACCAAAGACTCCTCGATCACCTCCTGAACAGATGCATCTGCCTCTTCTGAGTAACTCTTCTCTTGCTCAACAGGGTGGTGTTTTGGGGAATCCAGGTTTTGCTCAGCAAGATTGTCGTGGTTCACTTCTACAACAGATTGTTCTTCAGAAATACTGTTTTCTGCAGTCAGATCAAAGACTCGGTGACTCAGATCCTGCTTGTCAGAACCAGACTGGTCCAAGTCCACCACAAGTGGTGAGCTGCTGAAGTTATTCTGTGGATATGAAGGACTTGGTCTTGGGTTTCTTGTTTTTTGCTGATTGGACCCCTCTCTGTTGTTGTCCAGCGGTTGTCGGAGCCAGACTGGTTCTGTGCTTGATGCCATGCTCTCTGCCAGCTGCATCTGCAACTCTGACTCAGCCTTCATCAGCTCCTGGGCCTTCTGGACCCTCCCTTCGATGTAGTGGTAGGCGTCTTGGTCCTCAGGGGCCTCGTCCTGGTTGACATCGAGAGAGAACATGAGGTCGTGGTCAGAGATCCCAAACATCTCCATGGCGTGGAGGTGGGCGATGTGCTCGTCCAGTTCAGGGTCTGTCCGTCGGTGTCTGGAGTGCAGGGCTTGGAGCTGCAACTGTGTGGAGGAGGACCGTGTGTCCTCCAGAGTGAAGAGTTCCTTCAGCTCCTGCTTGCTGAAGTACCGGAAAGGGTTCTTCTTGTCCCCGGTATTCTGTCTGATGAGGGAGTCTTTGAAAACCTGCCGTCTATAGATCTTTTCTTCAACAGTGCCGCAGGTGATCAGCCTGTAGATGACGACGTTTTCAGTCTGTCCGATGCGATATGCCCTGTCAACAGCCTGGGCGTCTGTTGCTGGGTTCCAGCTGGGATCGTAGATCACGACTCGGTCTGCTGCCGTCAAAGTGATGCCAACTCCTCCAACCTGAGTTGTCAGGAGGAAGACGGAGTAACTTTTGTCCACCTGAAACGCAGTGATGCGCTTTTCTCTTTCTGCAATCTGAGTTATGGTGCCGTCCAGTCTCATGACTTTGAAGCCTCTGTTGCCCAAGATGCGTTCAATGATATCAAGCACTTTCCTGTAATGAGCAAAGACGAGAGTGCGATGGCCTTCCTCTCGGAGCTGTCCAAGAAGTGCGAACAGAAAGACAAGTTTCCCAGACTCCGATATCAAGGTGTCGTCAGGAATGTTAGCGATGCTGCCTGTGTCTACCTCTGAGTTTTCATTCTGCTCACTTTCAGTTGCACTTTCATCCAAGCCTAACTTGGCGATGGCGGCTGCAGAGAGCAGTCTTGGATGGTCGCATAGCTTTTTTATGATGTTTAATTCAGCTAGAGGTGATCTGGTGGTCATGAGCAGCTCCTTGATGTGGTCCTGTGAAATAAACTGCCTGTAGATGTCCTCCTGGACAGAGCTCAGGTACGTCCACACGATCAGGTCGTTCTTTCTGGTCAGCTTGGGCATGACTGCTCCAGAGTCTTTTGGAGTGTTTGGGACTCGGCCGTCCTCCTGGTTGTCTGAACATTCCTCTTTGCATGGATGTGTGCCATTCATTTTGTCTTTTTGCACTTCAGATTTTGTCCTGCGGAGGAAGTAGGGTTTTATTATGGCCATGAGGTTCTCAGACATCCGAGAACCGAGAGCCTTTTCCCCTGGAGTGGCGTCCTTCTCTCTGGCTCGGGTGATAGGGTTCTCATACTCTGTTTTGAATGTTTTCGCTGTGCCGAGGAGAGTGCCTTGGAGGGCGAAGTCAAAGAGAGCCCACATTTCTTTCAGGTTGTTCTGGACTGGAGTGCCTGTCAAGAGAATTCTGTTTTTTGAGGGTATGGCGTTGGCGCTTTTGGCCGTTTTTGTGGTGGTGGTTTTTATTTTGTGTGCCTCATCCAGGATCATATAGTCCCACACAAACTCCTTGCCATTGTATGAGGACAGTTGCTGCCAGTTACTGATGAGCATCGTGTATGTGGTGATGATGACACCACTTCTCCTCTGAACTTTCTCCAGATTCCTCGTTCGCTCTTTGCCGGCGCCGTGAAACTCCTTCACCCTCATGCCGGGAGTCCATTTGGCAAACTCCTTGGTCCAGTTTGTGATGAGCGAAGTTGGCATGACAAGCAGCGTGTGTGTGACAAGCTCGTTGTCGTACATGCCAGAGAGGAATGATATCACCTGGATGGTTTTACCGAGGCCCATGTCATCTGCCAGGATCCCACCTTTATGCCCATCTCTGTAGAGACTGTACAAGAAGGCCACTCCGTTCCTCTGGTAGTTGTAAAGCTTGTCATGTAACTCTTTGTAAAGCAATAAACCGCTGTTGTTCACATCAACAAACTCTTCTTCATCCTCCGAGTCATTTTGAGCAAGAAGGTCCTCGATTTTCTTTATCCTGCTCTCCAGTTTTTGACTCGGGTGAATGTTGTACGCCAGTCTGAAAAACTTCAGTGCTTTAGTCATGTCCCCTTGTCTGGCAACGGCTTTACCATCCTGGATGAATCTGAAAGAAAATAGAAAGAAAACAGTGATTATTGATAAGAGAACGCTGAAGTCTAAACCAGTGATTCCCAACTTTGGGAACCACTGGGCCCAACTGGTCCAGTTTCTCCCTAATGATTAGTTCATGATTAGTTCATGAGAAAAATTACCACATATTCAATTTGATTTGACAAAATGTAACATGCTGTGGGCTTGAAACAGAATAAAATACAACGTGTTGCAAGAATAAAGTGCAATTAGTTAAAACTAGGGGCGTTTCTAAGATTCGAAGATATTGGAGGCTTAGCCTGGACCTTTTTTTTTTTTTTTTAAAAAAAAAAAAAAAAAAAAGGACATCTGCAATTTTTTTTCTACAAATGTTTTTGGTGATATTTTTTTTCTTTTTCAATTTTTGATGTTTTTCATATAAACCATTTTTCCAAAACAGCTGGCATGCCAAAATAACAACCGCATCAAATGAGTTGCTTAAATTTGTTTTAAAAAACACAATAAAGATAAGACAAATCCAACTGTTTCATTGTTCAGTAAAAAGAGTTCTACGTTCCACCACTTTTGAAAGCAAAACTCCTCACTGTATATATATATATATATATATATATATATATATGTACTATATTTGATACCATTTTCGATGCAGGGCTAGGGTTTGTGGTAGGTGATACTTTTTGGTATCGATAATGTTGCAAATGAGTATCTAATGAGTAATTATATCTAATTCTATTCTTAGTATTGATTAGTATCCAAGTACCATTTTGTTTGACAACACTTGCTGTTTGGTATTCGGTATGGGCGATATAGCCCCAAAATAATATGATTATATTTCAGGGTATTTTTGCAGTACTGATATTTCAGATGATATGACAAAATACTTAAAAATATACATTATTATTAATGTCAAGAGCACACTATTGTAACAAAATAAGTTTATTATTATAGTTTTATATGTCATCATAAATGTAACAGTTGCCCTCAAATATTAAGTAAAAACAATTACATTATCTCTCATTTCTTTAGTTTGTAAACAAAAATAACAACATAGAGTGAGTCTCAGGTTACACATGAAAACTGTTGGTGGGTAGTTTGTGTAGATGAACTGTGGTAAACGTCCCTCCACCTAACCAGCACCTAACATCAGGAAGCGGGCGCCATACGGCTTCCTTCACAGTGAAAATGGAGGCTGAAAAAACTCCAGATATTCAAACTAAGCAGCGCTGATCAAATGTTAACACGGATTCTTTTACTGAGCTGCATATTTCTCTCCTCAAATGTTTTCAGGAACATGTTTTAGCTTTTTGTTTAACTGCAAAACTAACTCGTTTGTTACCAGCTGGCTGCTATTGTGTCAAACAGACGGGTTTGCATAATGTCATCGATCAGCGGCCGCGTTTATTGGTCCGGTGTACAGCAGTGTATTCTGGTAGCTGTAGGTTTTCTGCCTCTTGAGCAAAAAGCAAATGCCACAGCTTTCTTTCTCTGGTTGTGTAGCAGTACCAGTATCAAAATTATTTCTGCCACAAAAAAAAAACTTAAAAAGACATATGTTGATTATGTGATGTGACTTTTACTGATAAAAAAGACAAAAATTAATAATAATAAATAACATTTCTGTTGGACAGGAAATGTGAAAACAAATTCTTTGTATTTATTCAGAACCACTCACTGAGAGAACCACGCAGATATGACTTTCTACAGAATGCAAATCTTTGTCAAAATTAGCCTTTTTCAGCGTGTATGTTGTTAGCGCAGAGGTTGCTGTTGTTTCACAAAGCAAAGGGGAGGAAACCACAGCAGGCTTATACACACGAGTCAGACTATTGTGAGCGTCACTTTATCAGCAATCAATAATGTTGAATTAAAATGTCCCTTAAAAGAGAATGTTTTTAAGAATGTGACATGAACTATGATTGTTGGTTTATTAAAGGAAGTGTCATTTCTTCGTCACCTTTGGTAGGCTTCCATCTTGTCGTCTGTGTTGATGGACAGAGACCTGTTGACGAGACAAATTCAGGGTCAGAAACGCCGTCACGTGTAACAGTCATCCAAACTACAACTGTAGTCACATCAGTTAATCCCATGACAACTGTGGAAAAGTACTCTGATTACTTATGGAAACCTATTAATACAACATACTAAAAATACATAATAATGAAAGCAATTTAAATCAGTGGTTTCCAACTGGTGCAGCCACTGGGTCACTAGTTAAAGGTCTGCACATCAGAGAAATTACCAAATATTCAATGTGATTTCACAAACTCCAAATAACACGTGGGCTAAAAACAGGATGAAGAAAAACATAATGCAAAAATAGAGTTCAGTTGTTTAAGACCAGGGGCGTATACAGGATTTTAGGACACTGGGGGCTTAGCACGGACCTCTTTACAAAATAAAAAAGAAAAACTCAACAGTTCTTAAAAGACAATTTTGATTACTATTTAT
>NW_024631930.1:0-4377 GCF_008729295.1 Plectropomus leopardus
CGCACCTAGTAACAAAATCAGTTTAAAATGTATAGTAGAAAAAACCCAAATAGTCCATTTAATATAATAAAGAAAGAAATGAATAGAATTACAGTATAATCAAAATACTAAAATGACTTTATTTTTAGATGATGAATTAAATGACTTTTTAAGGATCCTCAGAAACCCTTTTTTGTTAAAGGCATACCAGCAAAACAAAGATTTTGCACAAATTTAAGGTAACACACTGTGATAACTGATACAGAAATTTTGCAGGTGGAGTTTGCGGGCAGTTAGGAGTTCAACCGTTGCACTGACCGATCTGAGGACACTGCTGCGCCAGAGCCTTGTCAATCTTCACCCTGGACGTCAGGTCGGATACCTCCCACGGCCGAAACTCCTGAGCTGCGGTCACGTTGACCAAATACTCAAATAATGAATCTCTGCACACACAGATACAGTGACGTCAACACGACAAACACAGGAGTGAAGCAACATTACGGTCCTGACGTAAAGACACTTACAGCTGATCTCTCAGGCAGTCTGCGGCGTAGACCATGGTCTCTCTTGATGATGTCACACTGAAGGTAAACAGATGACGAAACAGTTGGTTCAATGTGTTGAGCTATGGTTACACTGGATTATTTATAACTGGGAATGTAGAGACCGCCAGTGTGTGTAATGTGCAGAGAGTACCCTCACTGACCTCAGGCTGCCCCCCAGTGCTTCCACTCCACGACAGATCTTGAAGGCAGACGCACCCTTCGTAGTCTACAAAACAAGCAGAAGCGTTTCAACAAGATCCTGCATGTCCGACAGCATGTTGGTGATAACAGGAATTAGAAACAAACTCCCAAATTACCAGGTTTGATGCCAGTCGTAGCACGTGAGAGACGCCCTGGTTTTCCAAAGTCTCATAGCGACTCCCAGCTTTCACAAACACACCAACGCTGGACAGAGGTGAGTTGGTCTCCAGCGACGCGATCACCAGACCGTTCGGAAGCTTGGACACCTGAAGCAACATGAAAATGTCACTGGGAACTCGTGATCAAAGCGTACACACACATATATGTGTTCAGTTGTAGCTTGTAAATAGCTGTTTGCGTGTAGACTAGAGCAGAACGTACCTGAACATTTTGGGGAGGGAGAGGTGGCGCTGAGGGCCGTGCACGGCCTGAGAGGGGTTCAGTCAGAGCTGCACTCCTCCTGGCGGCGGCATAGCAACGTTTCTGTGGGAAGGGGTGACACCAAATTTAAGATAAATGACTTCTTAAGCAGCTGTTTAACTTTTCCTCTTTGGTGGACCTTCTCTCACTGTCCTTGACTTAACCGAACAGTGTTTCTGTTTCAAGCGGTCCAGGTTTAAGTCGTGCAAACATTAGGGTCAACTAGAGCGGAGTACCTTCTTCTAGGCGGTCGACAGATTATCGGCTCGGCAGATTATTGGGGTCAATATTTGGTATTTTTGCACATTATCTGTATCAGTGTTTTATTTTAATAATAGCCAGTAAAGCTAATTAAAAGGTGCAAAGAAAGTATCAGCATGGGAGGAACTTTTACTTTGTAAAACTTTAGGGAACTACATTTATTTTTTTATTTAAATTTTTACTTAACTATAAAAATAAAAGTTGCTTGGACCCTCTGTATATGATGCTGAAAGTTTCAGGTTTGATCAAACATTTGCTAAAGGCATTTAAACGCAGTTTTGTGTTGGAGTTATATTCCAAATTCTTAATATTGACAAAGATTTTCATTTTTATTTTAAATGCATATCGGTTCCTAATATTGGTTATCGGTCTCATCAACTACTAATAATCGGTATCGGCCCTGAAAAACCAATATCAGTCGACTCCTACTTTCTTCCACAGGCTCAAGTGCTCCACAAAAGCAGGCTGACATTTGATTGGACAAAACTCAGTCCTCTATAGAGTAACATGACCTTTAATGTCTCATAATAGCAGCTGTCCCCTTCTTAACTATGTTATAAGCACATGAGTGCTTGAGAGAAGCGATATCAGTTGTTCGCTGCACCTCCTCCGAGATAAATCAGAGTGCTCACCAGAGAAGGGTCAGGAAAGGTAAGTGTTAAAGAAACAGCGTTTGGGTATGAGCGGCATCTGAGGGTGAGCGTCGCAGACTGCAACCAGTTGAAACATCTCCAATGTGACAAGCGTGAACTCCAGGTTGGGATTCCTTTAGCGTTTATTATTCAGAAGGTTTTTAGGAGGAGCCACATGATCTTTAGAGGTCTTTTCTTCTTCAAAACAAACGGGCCAGATGATTAGGATTGGTAAAAATACTCCATAAAGCAGTTTCACAGTACAAACATCCCCAAACTTAACGTTTTTGTGTGTTTTTTATTTATTTTTTTTATCATTCTATGTCCTCTCTAAATTTGGAGGATTTTGCAGGTGTGTGAACGCTGCACAGGCAGATTTTTACATGAGCAGTTTTTTTCTCTTAGCATTACTTTCCGTCACTGGTTGGATAATTGATCTGTCAATCCGGTCAGAGCTGATCAAATCAGATCAATGGACGAAAGGAGCAACTGCTGCAAACTTTTAGACTCATAAAACACTTAAGTTTCACTTTAGACAAGTAGAGTGTCTTAAACTATCATTTATCTGGATTATTAAATAATTTATGACTGTTTTGTTTTCATTGTTGAGTAATATACATATTTCCAGCAAAAAGTCAAAAGTAACGGCATAAGTGATGACTTTCTGAAACCAACTGTTGAACAGTTTTACTTGTACTGAGGCTTTTTTGTTAATCAATCAAACTAATAATTCAGTCAGATCTCCAAAAACATTTTGAAAAAAACATTTCACTCAAAGAACCTGATTTGTTACTGATATTCAAAAATCCTAATTTCTCAAAGAATTAACAATATATAACTAATGAGCTCATTTTTCTGACTAAACTTTAAAAGAAACAGCCCTCATTAATCACAAAAAATCTGATCTAGATACATAACTTAAAGCAATATCAAACTAAAAACATGTAAAAAAAAATATTAACCAAACCTACAAATTTCTGCAAATCTTAGCATTTTATTATAACTAATTAGGTAAACACCAGCATGTGCTCATATTTTTGTGTCTGTTTTATTTAACTTTTGTCTGCCTGGTTTGTAAAAACAAATAGAGAAACTCCTGCACACTATCCCACTTACTGCTGACATATTTATTGAGTGAAAAAAAATTTGGTGTGGCAGACCTTCATCAGGTATGATGGCAAAACATTTCTACATATATACAAACAGAGACTGCCTAAATTTGTTCATCCTCCAATCAGATGACTGCTGAGACTGCTGCTCAACTGCTTTGCATCATCAGCCTAACATTTTTTTTTTAATTTCTTATTATTTTTTAAATGCATTAGTTGGTTTTTATTTTTTAGGAAAATAATGCTCTGCAGAAAAGGGAAAAATATTTTATGACATATAGCAGTTGCCTTCTCCAGAATGCATCAACTGGGGTGGGCATGTTTGGCTCGCACCTTCCTGTCTCATTATTGTCATTTGTAAACTTTTTTTTTATAACTGTTAAAAAAATCAAACTGATGTTGACGTGAGTGCACTTTATGATCATTTCCATCTATGGCATGTCACGCACTGACAGCCGGTCCTAAAGGAGTTGGGTGCGTCAGAGGAGGCTGTCCTGAAATGACCCGTGCAACTTCAGCACACTAAGGATACACGTATGTTTACTGTAAACAAATTTTGAAGCAGCGTAACGGTGAAATACGTGGATGTCGCTAAATTGTGACCAAATTAGGGAAGATGTTCGCCTTCAGGCGCCGCGATCAAAATAATTGAGTCCAGAGATGACCTTCAGGTTGCATCCAGCTGAACTACAAGAAGCTGCAACAAGAGACAAAGCCAAACACAACCTACAGACTATACACCTCGCATTATACCTGACACTCGTTATTCACGACAGGTGTTACTAAATCCACGCAGGTGAAAGCCTCACGTTAAATCAACCTGCGTTAGCTAGCCACCTAGCACGCTAACTAGCCAGCAGGCTAACTGGAGCTGACTGCGGAGTCTGTTTTCGAGCGGACCGACGACAACAGCGAGCAGAGTTCAGCTCCTGTCGGTCACACAGCTCAGATAAAGCGGAGAAAACACGGGACTCACGGGGAGGTTGTTCAGAGAGCGGATTCCTCTCATGACTCCGGACTCTCTCCTTCAGCCGGTACAGAAAGACAGATATGGCGGCGGGCTGACGTTTGACCCACAATCCTCTGCGCCGTGCAGCCGATCAAAGATGATATAGAGCGTCAAGATAAACATCACCCACTGCAGCGTGCTCAACGCGCTGTTTATTTTTAGACAGTGTGATTTAAAAATATCGCAAACCATTACACATATAGCTAGCCACCTAGCAAGCT
>NW_024631931.1:0-3016 GCF_008729295.1 Plectropomus leopardus
ATTAACTTCTTTCTTGTTTAACTGATTTTAAACAGGCATTTTGAGTTTAAGATGGTCCTTGTGAGAACATTGTTGGTACCATTTCACTGTGGCTATTTATTTACTGTGTCCTTCCACATTAACTCACAGAAGTTATATCAGTAATTTTTCAGTTCAAGCGTGTTTTTGGGCAGTCTGCTAGTTGGAGGTTGCATTGTTGAAGCACTGGATATCGGTTAGCGAACTGAGATTGACTATTAAGTTTTATTGGCCCAATCGACATAATTGTGGTCTTAACAGTGAGGAAATAAATCTGTGTTTATATGTACAGTGCGGTTTTCAAGGCATTGCAGACATAGTTAACTGTGAGACTGGACATCATTTGAACTATCAGTGTATTTTTTCTCTCTCTGTGTTTCAAATAAGTGCAGTGATGATGGCCTATATTCTGCTTTAGAGTCTTTGCTTTCGCTGATTTTCTCATCTGGTGATTGGGTAAATTTTTAAAAAGTCATAATTCCAACAAACAACATGACTGCCACATAAACTTATCAAAACTTGCAATGCATCACATGTTAGTGGGGATTTGTGTTGCAGTTTTCTTTGTTTTCTGCTGGCAAATAGCACTGAGTCATAGGAGCTCATGCCTTGGTGGTCAGTGAGACACAACATGACAATTGTTTAGTAAAGAAAAGTGTGGATCACTGAATTGCACCAGTGTTGTCCTATTATCATATTATTTTAGTGCAAATGTTTTTTATAAATTGTGAAGTTATGTTACACCAATATGCCATGCATTTGGAGAATTTCATCAACGATGTACCCAGCAGCATTGCCTATTACCAGCTTTTTTTTTCATGGGAAATTAACATGCATTGGGTGTGATCATGGATAATGTTTTTGTTGTGTTTTAGTTTATTAAAAAGATCTGCTTGGTAATGTTAAAATGATTCCTAGATTTTTTTTTATCAAGTAAATTTTAACGCAGTACAATAGCACATGCAAGTTTTAGTTGCAATATTTGATTCTGGTATTTTTGATGAGCTATACCAATATATGTTTCGTCAAACTTCAACTTTTATCTAACACATTTTCCTACTTCATAAGTTAAAAATACATTGAATACTGAGTATTTCAGCACTTTTAAACAATATTTCCACCGCAGAAATATTGGGTCTATCTGTCTCTGTCTTTATATTTAATGACTTCTGGGCCACTTATTTGTCTCTGTCTGTGATGCTCAGTTGAGTCATGCTGGTCTCTAATCTTGAAGTCTGTTGAGAAAATAGTTGATACTTATAGGGAATGGTGTGCTCTGTGTGTCATTGTTACTGTAGCTTACTTTAATTATTTTTGGCTTATGGTTTCATTTTTTCTGTTGCATTTTTAAGTGGAGCTGCGATGCAAGAATTATGTCATCTGTGAACTGAATTGCTATGGATGGTTATTTTTTTCCAGTCCAGAAGAAAATTTTGCAATTATTACTGTGGAATACAGTGTATTTTGCAGTTTATGTTAATGGGGGCAGTGTTTTACAGACAGCGTGTGAGGGACGCAGCTCTGGAAATTATTGGCGGTATTGACGACATTCAATACAAAACACTGACGTCTTAAGAGAAAAAGACATCTCAGCAGTTACATGGTCCTTTTAGAAAGTATATGTAGCTGATACATAATATGGCAGTGTCGTTAATAAACACGAAATGGCTGAATAACAATAGTTTTGTCCTGCTGTAGTCAGTGAAGTTGTCACTGTTTTAGTTTGCAGTGCTATAACTGATTGAAACTCTTGGTGTCACTGTGCACCAACAAAGGCCGAATATGCCTGCAGCTTCATCTTCAATTTTTCACCATTACACATCGTTATTGTGGTGCAGCGCGGGGTTAAAGGACGAAAGGCCAGCCGTATCTGATCACTTTTGATATATGTGGACAGAGAAAGATGTACGCCTGGTTGATCATGGGAGATTCAGTGCACCGAGGATTTTCTCCGAATCGCTGTTGTGTTGTTTTTCTTTTCATCAGCCTGCATTTCGCGTATGGAGATGTGAGCTACTCTATCGCAGAGGAGATGAAACGCGGGTCTGTGATCGGAAATATAGCCAAAGATCTGGGCCTCGGGATTGTCTCACTTTCCTCCCGTAAAGCTCGCATTGACACGGACGGGAATGATAAGCGGTATTGTGATATTAATCTGAGCACCGGAGATTTGATTGTTTCTGACAGGATCGACAGGGAGGGCCTTTGTGGTAAGAAGGCGACTTGTGTTTTAAAAGAGGAGCTTGTTTTGGAAAACCCTTTAGAGCTTCATCGCGTCAGTATTCATGTGCAAGATATAAACGACAACGCCCCACAGTTTAGTGAAAGCATGATTACATTTGAGATACGAGAATCTGCAGTTAAAGGAGCGAGATTCTTACTCACTGAAGCCCATGATGCAGATATCGGTACAAATACTGTACAGCGCTACAGTTTAGAACATAATGAGCATTTCACTATTAATGTAGATACAGAGGGTGGGCGGAAACACTCCGAGCTGGTTTTGGTAAAAGAATTGGACCGTGAGCAGGAGAAAGAGCTAAAATTAGTGCTTACAGCTTTAGATGGTGGTTCTCCACAGAGATCGGGTACTGCGATAATACATGTCACTGTGCTGGATGCTAATGATAACGCCCCAGTGTTTAGCCAGGCCGTTTATAAAGCCAGTCTACCTGAAAACTCTCCTCCAGATACAGTGGTTGTTACAGTGAGCGCCACTGATGCAGACGCGGGACCCAATGGAGATATCACGTACAATTTTGATCACGTATCCGATGAGCATGTTTCTTTATTCTCACTTGATCATAAAACGGGAGAGATACGGGTAGTCGGCTCTATTGATTATGAGACAGAGTCCTCCATTGAACTACGAATAAGAGCAAAAGACGGACCAGGTCTTACCTCGTATTGTACAGTAATTCTAGATATAACAGATGTTAATGACAACCCACCTGCTATCACTTTGAAATCACTGTCTAACCCCATACCCGAGAACGTG
>NW_024631932.1:0-4038 GCF_008729295.1 Plectropomus leopardus
AATGAGGTGAAATATGGAGTCACATCAACATATGATTCCAGCCTTTCCATGTATACGTAAGTTCTTGTAATGCAAGTGTCAGAAAGTGTCAAAGGTCTCGATCCATAGTAGCGTTCAAAGTTAATGGTCCATGCTGGCTCGAATTGCCACTTGTGGCTATATATTTATGTATTTTTGCTCACTTCTGTAGTAAATGTTCAAATGTCTATGGATTTGTTGCAAGGAGAAAAATGGAATGGAAATTTGTGCCTCTTTATTTTATGGTAATCAAGTTAATCAAGCAGGCAATCCTACAGTGTCTGGATGTAAAGTGAGCAGTGAGTATGCAGTGAGACTGCATCTTTATCTTTCTTATCATACATATTCATCAAGATGGATTTAAAAGTCCAAAATTCCTCTTGGTAGCATCACTGGTATGATTACAAATTAAAAGTAAGTGTTAATATATTAACAGCAATATGATCCGTAAGTTACCATATATGCAGATTATGTCCAGGAATTTTCATCTTACCCAAAAGCTGTATCGCTCCTTCAGATTTCACCAGTCAATACATCTTGAATCATAGAGGAATTAAACATTCATTTTAATCACCTCATGTAATACTTGTGGGAGTGAAAACCTGCAGCTTTACTTAAGTGTCACTTGTGTTATTGTCTCTGAAGCAGCGTCACCATCTCTATCCTGCATCAGTTTGATAATTGTCAAGGCTGAAGTAAGACTCTTAATCTCTACCATGTCACAAAACTGGCAAAGAATCTTATCAGGCTCAATAAGATCATCATAATACCTCTAAGTCTCAAGAAAAACAATATGATTCACACATTGGACATAAACGATTGCATAAAACCTAAACAAACTTTTGGCTCACTTTGCCTTCAACAGTTTTAAAGGTTCCTGTAGCCTGATTTTGTTTCTTTGTCCCATCTTTCTCCTGCTGTCCAGCGTGCCACTAGAGAAGGGCAACTCGGAGATGTATCGGCAGAGGGAGGCCCGTGCTGCTCGCCTGGCCAGTGAGATTGAGTCCAGCCCCCAGTATCGCCATCGTGTCGGTCTGGAAAATGATGAGGGCAAAAGCGAGGAAGACAAATACAGTGCTGTGGTGCGGGATGGCGGTGATCGTGAGAGGGGCCGCGAGAGTCCCCGTGACAGAGAGCGCGAAAGGGGCCGAGACAGTCCTGGAGCCAGCAGCAGGTGAGAGGGGACACTTGATTGTTGTGCATGGAGACAAGTAGTGATTGTCATAGTCAGGGCTGGGTACTGAGACTTGGTGCCAACATGGCACCAGTTTCTTTACAACCACTACTCACCGGTCTGAATCATAACAAAGTCTTCAGGGCCTCATTTCGATGCCAGGTTGTATGAATATCGTGCCCGAGAGCAAGTGTGAGCAAGAAAAATAGAATGAGTGAGCATGTGTGTGACGGTGAGGTCACAGCAAGCGGAGCTAAATGTAGCAGTGCAGTGTGTGCACAGTGAAGGCTGTTTGTGAAGAAATGCTACAACTCCTCAAGACCTGAGCCAAGCTACTGTGTCTTGCTTGTCACCTGCTGATTAAAGTAAGGTGGGGTTAGCAAGCTAAGTTAGCCTCTCAGGCTCCCTTAAAGAGACTCTTAATCTCAATTGGACCAACCTGGTTTAATAAAGGATAAATAAATAAATAAGGACTGTTAAGGTGGACCGCCTGTTCTCATTGTAGTGACAGTAACAGACATTCCTTAATGGATAGTAGAGAAATATCTGGCTGCTGAGTCTCTCTCTCTGTTAAATTATTGTGGTTGAGTTTGTATTTACTTATGTTAATTTGTTATTAATGCTATGTATTTATTCATATTTATACTGAATATTTAAGTATAACTGTTAGCTATACTGTAACAATTTTAAGTTCAAATTTGCCTTAAAAAATCATGCTTGAGCTTTTTTTTTTTAAAAAAAAAAAAAAAAAAAAAGTAAAGTTTAGACACTGGTACAATTTTAAAAGTATCGTATCAGCACCGATATTGGAAAGGACCCAAACAATACCCAACTCTAGTCATAGTAAAGATTATAGTTTACAGTTCATCCAACTGCTGAATGAACTTGAATTCTCAGCGAGTTTTCTTTATGTTTCTATGCTCCAGTCGGTTTTAACAGTGTAGTATTTCTTTTATCATCTATACGTTCCCCCCATGTGTGACGTATTTTGTCTTTCAGGGAGGGCAAGTACATTCCATTACCTCAACGTCAGAGAGAGATGAACCGTGAGCGGGAGCGCACTGAGAGAGGTCCTGGTGGGCCTCCACCCCACAACCGTCTCAGCGGAGGTTATCGCTCCAATCCTCCATCCTCCTCTTCTCCCAGACCCCCACTGCCCTCTGCTGCTGGGCCCCAGTCTGGCGTCTCCCCTTCAGAGAGAAACAGCCCTCTGTCAGGCCGAGGTGGAGCCTATGCTCCCCACCACCCACAGGGAGCCCCAAGCCCAGGCCCAAACTCTGGCCCTGCAAGCCCATACACACCTGCTTCTCCGGGAGGACCAGCCCCCTCGCCAGCCTCTGCTCCTGCTGCCCAGTCCCCAGCCAGCCCCCCTGCCCCACACGGACACTCAGTCCCTCATTCCCACTCACTCCCACACTCGCTGTCAGACGCTGGCAGGCCTGTCAATGGAAGTAGGTGTTTGAACTTGTGTCAGTGTTTCAGCAGCTTCTGTGTGTGTTCCTAAGACAGTATGAACTGTGAAAAATTATAAGGAGATTTCTTTTGTATCTTTCAGTCTCTACAAGAACATCTCCTAAAGCCCAAAGACCTCCACAGTCGAGCAGAACAGTCCGTAGTTCAAACTCACACACTCAGTCCACAGGTACATTTGGTCAGCTGTTGTTACAGAATTGTCTTCTATATTATTGATTGATTTTGTCGAAAACGTAACCTTATTTTTTTCTGCACTGTCCTTGCAGCTACTCGCTCTCCTAAATCAGGTTCTTCCCAGGACACGCCTTATTTGGACACATCGTCTGTCTCCTTGCCTCCCCAGAAGACGTCTGGCCCCGCCCCTCTCTTCCCTGTCGATGGTACTGTCTCATTTCTCGCCTAATTTCGTTTCATAGCTTGAAATCAAAGTCAAAACAGTTTTTCTGTAATGATGTGAACTTCATCTTCTTCACCTTGTAGCAGTGACGGATGTTGAAGCTGGAATTTAATGAAGCACTACAATTTATTGGTTTATTATTTGTTTCATCTTTCCAGTGAATGAGATTCTTGGTGCAGCTGCAAAAGAACGTGCCGCAGAGAGCCCCAGCAGCACAGAGGATAGCAAGAGTAGTAAAGGTGAGTGTTTGTAAGACTTAAAATTGGTAGTCTTGTGATTTTACTTGACACATAAATCAGATGATATACAATCCACACGTGCATGGTTGAATGCCCTGTATGTCTTGACAACATGCCCTGAGTGAAGATTTGTTTCCTCTCTTCTCTGCCAGCTCCCTCAGTTCAGCAAAGGTCACAGATTGAGGAGTTGCGGAAATTTGGCAAGGAATTCAGGGTAAGAGTTCAGTTGCCTCTCCATTAAGCATGAAATAAGAAAATCTGTGACCAATCTGGCTGAGACATTACTGATGATGGGGATTAAAAAAAACCACTCACTTTCAAAAGATCACTCTCTTTAATTCAGATGCAATTTAGCAATTTAGATGTAGTGTAGATTCTGTTTAGAGAGAAAAATGCTTATCAGTTTTAGTCACAAATTACAAGGTTCCTGCAGATCCTTAAAACGTCCTAAAATTAATTGAATTCATTCATCTAAAAATAAGACCTTAATTGACATTAAAATGTATTAAATCAAATTTTTAATTGTATTAAAAATGCTGAGAAATTGGAGTTGGGATTTGTATTAATATTTTTTTAACATTGCATTGAAAAAGCACGAAATAAAAAGGTAACATTGAAAAAAAATACAGAATATTTCTTGCATTACCATCACCAAAGAGGCATGCTTTATGCTACAATTAATATTTGAAAAATGAGGTGAAATATGGAGTCACATCAACATATGATTCCAGCCTTTC
>NW_024631933.1:0-4911 GCF_008729295.1 Plectropomus leopardus
TCAGAGTATTCAGAGTACTCAGAGTATTCAGAGTACTCAGAGTATTCTGAGTATTCAGATAATCAAGGTATTCAGAGTGTTCAGAGTATTCAGAGTACTCAGAGTATTCAGAGTACTCAGAGTGTTCAGAGTAGAATAGATTATTATTATGTGAAGTATTAATATCGTTTCAGAAGGTAAATGTTGTCTCGGGACGTTTCTCGCTGCAGCTGGCCTGTTTTTGAAAAACTGGCCCAACAGTTAAAATAAATACTGACAAGCTTCTGAACGCAGCACAAGAAACGTGAAGTACAAACGTGCAGTAAAAAGCACAGGATTTAACTCTGAGACGCAGCGAAGTACAAAGTAGTAGAAAATTAAATACTCAAGTTCAAATACCTGTGATGTGAACTCGAGTACAGTAGTGGAGTAAAAGTACTTAGTTACATCTCTCCTGACTCTGAGTGTTGGTGTTTTGCAGCTGTAAAATGACAGTTTTAGGTCATTTCTGACGTCAGAGACACATTTATCCAAAAATAACGGTCCTCAGCTGAGTTTGTTTTTGAGTTCGATCCTCCAGACTCGAGTTTAATCTGCCGTTTGGGCGAATGACTCATCGCTTACTCATAAGTGGTCATCTCTTTAGCTGTGAGTTTCTAAAAATGAATTTCCTGGGAGAGGAAACAGGACGTTCTCACAACGCCGTTTTCATCGCTCAACTTTATTCTGGACAACAATATCCACATACGGCTTCTTTTAACACAGCTGTTTCATAACATAGATTATTTACAATCCTCAGCGCGTCAGCTGACGCGTCTACGCCTCGTTCGTGTCGGTCGGCCGGCTGATCTTTGACAGATCCCCAAACGACGCCGTGGCCGAGCCTCGCTTCGCTGGTTTGGCCTGACAAAGACAGAGACACATTTCATCAATTACAACATTTTATTTAATGTGAATATGACGCTTTAACACAGCAGCGATGGTGTCTGTTTAACCCTTTGAAACCTGAGCAATTTGGCTTGATTTCTGTCAAAAACATGAGAAAAAGGAAATGAGCAACCCAAAAATGAGCAAGAAATTAGTAAAAGTACAAGAAAATTACCTTCAAATTATTTTGAAAAATAAATAAAATAAAACCCAAAACAAAACAAAAAAGTAAAACTAAAGTAAATGGCCTGGAAAAAGTGTTTAAAAACTGTAATAATTCTGTAAAAATAATTAGAAATATGTAATTATGATAATTAGAAATACAGTTTTTCCTTAACTCTTTTCTTTTTCTCTAAACATTAAAAAAATGATCAAAGTCTATTCATTTCTTGAAATTTGGGAGTATTCAGAGTACTCAGAGTATTCAGAGTATTCTGAATATTCAGAGTGTTTAGTGTTCAGAGTATTCAGAGTACTCAAGTATTCAGAGTTCTCAGAATATTCGGAGTGTTCAGAATACTCATAGTATTCAGAGTACTCAGAGTATTCAGATAATCAGAGTATTCTGAGTATACAGATAATCAGAGTACTGAGAATATTCATAGTATTCAGAGTATTCAGAGTACTCAGATAATCTGAGTATTCAGAGTATTCAGAGTATTCAGTGTTCAGAGTATTTCGAGTATTCAGAGTACTCAGAGTATTCAGAGTGTTCAGAGTATTCAGAGTACTCAGAGTATTCAGATAATCAGAGTATTCAGAGTACTCCGTGTTCAGAGTATTCAGAGTACTCAGAGTGTTCAGAGTATTCAGAGTGAGTAAATGAAGTAAAAGTACCTGGGACTCGTGAGGCTTCCAGCCGATCATGTAGAGGATCTCGAAGGTGGCGGGGACGGAGCCGTCCTCGTTCCCGTACATCTCTGAGACGTTTCACACAAACAGGAAGTAAAACATCAGGTTTAACCTTCGATAAAGTCGAAGTAAAAATATGAACCTGATGATTAAACTGACAGAGGCTCAATGTAACTAAGTACATTTACTGAAGTAATGAACTTAAGTACAAATCTGAGGTACTTGTACTACTGTATACTTCTTCTAGACTCAATCTCAGAGGGGGATATTGTACTTTTTACTGCAGTACTCTGACAGTTTTACTTTACAGGTTCAGATTAAAAATTCAAAGTATAATTAACTAATAAATGTCTCAGTCTTTTAGATTCAGATTTTTACATCTATTTTACTTTAGACTATTCAAACTGTTGATTTTAAAATACTTTTATCTTACCGACGTTTTGTTTTCTCGTTTTATTTTGCTGCTGTGAAACATTTTGCAACTATGATTCCTGAAAGCGTCCAAAAATACTGAAAACGTCCTAAAATCCTTGAGATGTACTGAATCCCAGAAGTATCCTAAAATCCTGCAAATGTCCTAAAATCCCGAAAACGTCCAAAAATACTGAAAACATCAAAAAATCTGAGAAATGTCCTGAAATCCTCGATATTTTATTGTTAATACTTTTGCACGTTTACTCAGTAAAGTTGTGAATGCAGGTTTTTAACTTTTAACAGAGTATTTCTACTCTGTGGTATTACTACTTGTACTTGAATAAAAGATGTGAGTACTTATGACGGACGCTGCAAAGACAGAAACGCGGTTTGTTTGAGAGCTGCAGCGTTTTTAGGAAACAGGAAGTCAAAGAGTCCAAACAGTGACGGAGCGTCTCAGGCTGACGTCTCAGTGAGGACAGAGACGGACCGAAGACGGCAGATCAGGTTTAAGGACGGAAACAAAGCAAACGGCCAAAAAACAGAAGTGTCAGAAATATCTGCTTGTTACTTATCTTTTCTTTTTTTTACTAATAATTTCATATATTTAACTTTTGGAGTATTTTACTAATAATTTGTGGATATTTAACTAATTTTTGGTGGATTTTATTTTTTTATATTTTCAGATGTTCGATTTTTTTTTGCAAATACTTTTTTAGTCTGGTGGGTTTGGTGTTTCTGTTAAAAAAGGATATTTAAGTTAATTTGCAGTATTATTTTTCATTATTTTCTGACTTTTCTTGAATATTGTATTAATAATTTTAGATATCTTACTTGTAGGGTATTTTACTAATAATATGTGGAATATTTTTTATTCTGTGATACATTTTCAGATGTTTAATTGTTGTTTTTATTTTTCAGTAGAGTCCTGTGGGGTTTTGGTGACGGAGATTTCGGCTGTTTGTGGTAAAACAAAATGACTTTACTCTCTAAAAAAGCCTTTTCTCGGTAGGATCTTTTGCGCGTCGTGATCGGACGTTTAGAAGAAAACGCAGAGCCTCTCAGATGTTCAGAAATGTTCTCATTAGACACGAAAACGTGTGAAAATAGAGTCCAGGTAGAAAAATACCAAACTTACCCTTTAAGTCCACCACAAGAATCTAAAATGTGCTGATGCTAAAACAAGAACGCTTTTATTTCTATAAATATTTGTAGCCACAGATCCTTTTTTGGTTTCTGTGTTTTCATCATTTAACGGGACGTTCGTTTTTTTCCGCACTGACCTTTATAAATCGCTGCTGCCGCCAAGATGACGTCTCTGTGCAGCAGCGACCTCCGGTTCCAGGCGCAGTTACTCTCCCCCATCCCTGCACAACACAAAAAAAATAATAATAATGAAATTTAAAAATCCATAAAAAAATAAATAAATAACACAAAAATAAACAATTGGAAATTTACAAACATGTAGCGATACATATAATACATTTTTATTTCTCTCTTATTTTGTTAGCAAGTTTCATTTATTTAATTCTACTTTTATTTTCATATTTATTCTACATTTATTTATTCACACATTTATTTACTGATACTTGAGTAATTATTTAGATTTTTTTTATTTAGAAATAAATTATTGTAGTTATACAACAATGTAGAAAAAAATATTCTGTGATGAATGAGATGTTTATTTCTGGCTGATTTTAATTGAATACATTTAAATTTGGTCCAAAAAAAATCCAGCAACACAAACTATAAAAGACAAG
Organism: Plectropomus leopardus; assembly: GCF_008729295.1. NCBI lineage: Eukaryota > Metazoa > Chordata > Actinopteri > Perciformes > Serranidae > Plectropomus > Plectropomus leopardus. Next base: position 3,933 of record NW_024631933.1, read on the forward strand.
ACAAACAATGTAAAAAAAAACCCCAAAAACTGACATGGAGCTAAACTGAATCAGAAATAACCGAAGTGAAGTGAAGTGAAGTGAAGTGAATCTCATTAATATCCTGCAGGATGAAAACTGCAGATAAATTAAATAAAGAAGCTCAGTTTTTACCTTGAAGGTCGTTCATCACCTCCATGATTCCCGGATAATGAACCTGAACGTCGTCGATGTCCTAAAACAGACGAATTTTATTTCATTAGACTGAACATAAAAATTTATTTATCATCAATTCCTGTTCTCTAATATCGAGGGTTTTGATTCACTTTAATTTCGTTGTTGAAATGTGTTGATTTTTAATTAATTGTGTCACATTTTTCTAATTTAGCTTTTCGTTTTATGTTTATATTTTCTGTCTCAATTATTTAGCATAAAATGATTAAATAATTACCTTTAAAAAATATTTACCATTTTTAATTTTTTGTTAGGGTTAGTTAGGGTAAGTTATTTAGCTTTTTTCTGCTTTTGTTATTATTATTTTGCATGAAAAATGTTTAAATAATTACATTTTTAAAATAAAATAATTAACATATTTATTTTCTAATGATTACATTTCCTCCCATCATTCTTGAAATGTGTTGATTTTGAATTATGTAGCATTTTTTTTATCACTGGTTATTATCTCTTAATTATTTGGCATCAAAAACCTTTAAAAATTACCATTTTAAAATAATTACCATTTCTTAATTTCTTTTTAATTACTTTTTTTCCCCGTCATGTTTCTTTAAATGTGTCGATTTTTAATCAGTAATGTTTCTTGTTTTTTAATAATATTTTTCTGATAACTGATGTTTTAATAATTACTTTTTTTTTTTTTTTTAAATCTTTTTTAAAAATTATTTTTTTCTTCTCTGCTGTGAGGGTCAAAGGTCAGAGAGATGGTGTCAGCTGTGATATCGGGCTTTAAAGATAAAACTGAAAAATTACATTTATTATTATA
>NW_024631934.1:0-2549 GCF_008729295.1 Plectropomus leopardus
CTTCAGTGAATATTTTTCGTCTTCGTCTTGTTCCAGATGCGTCCAGCAGGTGGCGGTGAGGACGCTGACTGAAGGACGCCATGCTGTCTCCCCTCAGGAGGACGCTGTCCCTCGCTGTGTGCAGGACGTCGTCCTCCAGCGGCGGCGCTGCGGGGCCGCTGTACTTCGACGGCGGCGGCGCTGCGGGGCTGGTCCTGCGCTCGCGGTCCACAGACGTGTTCCAGAACCTGGCTCTGGAGGACTGGATCGAGGCCAACGTGGACCTGCAGCGTCGCGGCGTGCTGCTGCTGTGGAGGAACCGTCCCGCCGTGGTCATCGGGCGCCATCAGAACCCGTGGAGCGAGTGCAACCTGCCGGCCATGAGGCGGGCGGGGGTTCCTCTGGCCCGCAGGCGCAGCGGCGGTGGGACCGTCTTCCACGACCTCGGGAACCTCAACCTGACGTTCTTCACGTCCAAGACGGCGTATGACCGCCAGAGGAACCTGCGTGTCGTCACCGACGCTCTGCGGCGGCTCAGACCGCAGCTGGACGTGCGCGCCAGCGACAGACTCGACATTGTTCTCGACGGACGCTTCAAGATCTCAGGTAGGACGGGACAGGTAGACTACAAATCCCAGAGTGCACTGCAGCCCACACGTGTCGTCCGTGTTCACAGGAAGTGCGTCCAGGCTGAGCAGGAAGTCGTCGTACCATCACTGCACGCTGCTGCACTCTGCCGACCGCTCCGCCCTCAGCGACCTGCTCCGCCCCTCGTGCCCCGGTATCCATAGCAACGCCACGCCCAGCGTCCCCTCGCCCGTCGCCAACCTGCAGGACCACGCCCCCTCGCTGCAGTGGGAGGAGCTTCTGGACGCGCTGGAGCAGCAGTACAACGCAGGTAACCACGGAAACACGCCAAAGATCATATGTGTGACCTCACCATCGTCGTGACAACCCACTGCAATGAGACCGAAACGAACGGACAGACAAATAAATAAATAAACCTATGAAATTAATAAATAAATCAAATATGCTCATGAAATACGTAAATATGCCGATAAAAAACAAAATTAAATCAAATAAATAAATAAATTCAAATAATCAAATATGCCTTTGAAATAAATCAACATATCCATCAAATAAATCTACCGATGAAAAAGGTTCATGCATAAATAAATCTATGAATAAATAATAAATAGGGCTGTGAAATAATAAAACTAGACGAATATATCCATGAAATAAAATTAGATTAAAAAAATATTCCCATGTGATAAATAAATAATGTGCCTCTGAAAAACAAGATGAAATAAATAAATAAATGTGGTTTTAGAAATTATACGTATATAATTCTGAAATGAATGAGTTTATAAAATAACTAAATAAATAAAATGAATTAATAATTTCAGGAGGCTCATTTAAAACAGCCGCTGCTGTTGCCATGGAAACATGCTGTCCCTGTGCAGGAGTCTGTTGTAAATAAAGTTGTGACGGGTTTGAAGAGCCCTCCTGTGACATCACTCCTCTGTGACCCGCAGAGTTCGGCTTCGGCGCCGCCTCCGCGCTCGTCGACCCGGACGACGAGGCGGCGTTCCCGGGAATCGGCCGGTGCGCGGCGGAGCTGCGCGGCTGGGACTGGACGTTCGGCAAGACGCCCAAATTCAGCGTCCGGACCGTCCTGGAGCTGAGGGACGATGTGACGGGCGCCCGCGGCTCCGCCCGCCTGCAGCTGGAGGTGAAGAGCGGCGCGATGGAGCGCTGCGAGCTGGATGTCCCCGCCGACTGGCTGCCGCGGCGGCTGAGCGGCGAGCTGAGCGGCGCGCTGCAGGGAGAGCGCTTCTGCCGCCGGAGCGCCGCCGCAGCTGCCTGCGCGCTGCTGAGGACGCAGAGCGGACAGCTGCGGCGCCGACTGAGCGCGCTGTGTGACGCCGTGCTGACGGCCATGGGCTGAAAGAAAACGCTGTTTACGAAATCATACTTTGTTTGTTTGTTTGTTTGTTTGTTTTTCTCAGGTTTGCATATCACAATGACCGAAACGTTTTTGTTGGTTTGGACAAAAAAAAAAAGACTTTAAAGACATTTTTTAAACTCTTTCTGATGTTTTATAAACCAAAAATAAATAATAAATATTAAAAATAATATGAGTAATAAATATTAGAAATAATCTTGTTAGTTGCAGCGTGGAGACTTTTCTGTAACGTTGGTGCTAAATAGTACAAAAGTGCCTTAATATGGAATAATTATTCAGTCAGTATTGAATAAATAAATAAATAGATAAGCCACTGAGATCAATCAAGCAGGTGATTAATGGCTATAAACATTTGAATAAATTTGGCAAAGAAATTAATTTTGAAATAATTTGACAATGCAATAAATGTGGAATTAGAAAATTTTAAAAATCCCCTGAAATACATGAATAAATATGAAAACAAAATCAATGCATCAGGTTATGAATTAAATAATTAAGAAATAAATAAGCCTATGAATGAATTCCTTACATAAATATATGAAGCAATACAAATATAGATACATCAATTTGGTATTAGAAATTAATTAATTAAAAAAAGTTAATT
>NW_024631935.1:0-2388 GCF_008729295.1 Plectropomus leopardus
ACACACAACACTTTCCCTCACCTTTGGTTTGGCCTATCCAACCCTAACCCCTGTGCGGAGTGAAACGAGACCTGCATTTATTTGCTATGATGGTGCAACTAATTTAAGCCGTACACATGGGTCCCACTTTGGTGCTTGAACACACACACACACACACACAAAACACTTTCAAGGGTGACCACATATCACAGATTTGAGATTTCATCAGCCTCCAGCTACAAACAAAAACACACAGTTATGACCTGACACGTGTTGAGAGGTAGATGACTGTTTGACTGGTGGTCTCCTGACACTCATGTTACCGTTAACTTTGTCTGCACAGACGTAGTTGACATGGAATTTGAACCATTTGGCTCATGCAAGGTTTAGCATTACCAGCTGTGTGTGACAGGTGTTCAGACTCCTGGATTCAGTGGCCACTGAGAGAGAAGATGCCCAAATATGGAGTTCCCAGCCTGGCTCAAATTTATCAACATCTGACTCTTCCTCACTGCAAAAGTGTACGACCAACTTTCAAGTGATCACCTATATGCTCTGAGGAGCAGGAACAGCTAATCAAAATGCATTCATGCATTCTTTTCATTATTTTTTTTTGTCCATTTCACCTCTACGGCACGTGTATGTACACCTTTTGTGAATACTTTCAGAAATGTGTTGTCAGTACTTAATGTTTAACATGTAAATATAACCACACATTTGTACTTATTAAATAAATAACTATAACTTTGGATGGCTTACATGGAAAAGAAAGATAAACTGGAGTCTAGCATACTATCATGTTTTAAAGTAAAACACAAAAGTTATCCTACTCTAAACAGTGCATTGAAGGTACAGTTAATGAATTATTCATCATGACTAATGACAGTTGTGACTGCAGGGGACAGGAATTAAATAAATCACTTTTTTAAGGTGAGCAGGAAAAAGGCAAAACTGAAGATCATGTCACAAAACCAAGGATCTAACAAAGACTGCACTGAAAACCAGGGCTTAAATACAAACTAGAGTGACAAGGAGATGATGTGCAGGTGGTGAAAAAAGGCAGCGAGGTGATTGGCTGGGAGAAAGTGAGGAGCAGTGAAGGACTAACAAGGCTGATGCAGAGCAGGTGTGCAGATGGGGGAATGAGAGAAGGGCCACACAGGAACACAGCAGGAGAAAAACACAGTAAACTGACACCCAAAAACCCCTAAAACACAATCGTCTAAATAATAACCGGACTGCTTTGAGGACAGTCAGTCTAACTGATGTAGGCAACTTAAATTATTTTGTAGTTAGCCCTCTGAAATGTGAGCAAATTAGCTTGAATGCTTAAAAAAAATGAACAAGATAATGACAAGAACAAATGACCCCAAAATTGGCAAGAAATCAGTAAAAACTTGTATGAAAGTACAAAAAACAAGGAAATAACTTATACTTAATAACTTGCATAAAAAATATAATAATTATGTGATAATTTTGAATATATAATTGTGATAATTACAGCATGGTTCCCGTGCACTATCATAGACACATTTTCCAAAATTTTACATAACTTTTTAAAAAACGTTATTTAAAATTACGATGACCATTCACAACTTAATGACATCACGCAGAGCATGACCACAACAGCTACAGAAAATACATTTGCTGTTACTTTACAAATAATTTAATTAAACGCGACAAACTTCCACAGCTTTTCCTAAACTTAGAGGATTTAACTAATTTCATTACTTTTCCAGGCCTTGAAAATGAGATTGTGGAGTTCAATTACATTTTTTAGATTTTTCATGAGCATGGGAACCTTGTTTGAGGTTTAACCAACATAATTCGGTCTTTGAAATGTGGTGAATAGCCTCCTTGCGTGTATTCAACTTTAACCAATTTAAGATACCAGTGGAGTTTTTAAAGTTTAGGTAAGAAAATGTGTTTAATTTTATTTTATCGTAAGTTTGCAAGCAAGAGTTAATAGCAAACAGGATGGGAAACACAGCTCTTTTGGACACTTTCTGGATAAATAAGTATAATATAAAAGTACTAGTGTTTAGTTGAAAGCATCGTTTCCTTACTATCCATAGTTTCACAGTTACCATAGTCAAAATACTAAACTATGTCAGTGAGATGCTTTATGACGTCAAGATCCATCAAAATTAATACAAATGGAAATATAAAAGAAGCACACCACTTGGGCCAATGTCATTTTGAAGTAAAGAAAAGAATTATGTTGTTTCACTCTACACTGGTACACATGACCCCTTTGGATTATTGAATGTAACTCAAAAAATGTTGATGAAAATAATTTAAACTTTTTCTGAGCTGGACAACAAAAACGACGCTTTCCGCTGCATAAAGTAAAATCAAAAGAGCTTCAGATATTCGTTAACATCGGGACCACTTTATTGCGTCACATTA
>NW_024631936.1:0-1115 GCF_008729295.1 Plectropomus leopardus
TCATTTGCCTGAATCACATCGCATTGGGCTCTGGCAGGGAGGTCATTGGTGCATTGTGGACAGGAAGAGCCACACCCATCACTGCATGTGTCGTCGCCTTCCACTTTCCAAGCTGCCCCAAACTCATCTGGAGTGGTGACCATCATTCCAGATGGGGTGTGGAACTCATCATTTGGGTTTCCATTGAAGTTTCCACAAAGTCCACATGTTTTTCCTCTGCATTGATGACAGCATTTAGATAGATCGCAAGTTTGTGTATCCAATATATAGTAAGATTGATTTTTAAAATTTTCAAGAAAGTATTTCAATTTGGGGGATACCTGTAACTTGAAGGTACAGAGATGAATGCTCTACTCCTTCCATTGTACTTCACAGTCAGGCCAAAATCAGTAGTGAGATGTGTGTGAGATCCTCTTGCATAGATAGAAACACGAGATCCATTCAAGCGAATAGGTAGGTTTTTCGTCACTCCATTCACCTTTAATATTGGAAAAACAGAATTTAAAGGACGATCATATATTTGTATTTGTTTTGTAACTATCTGGTGCTTTTGAAAATTATATTTCATTAAGAATGTGTGCAATCATTGAAGAGTTTGTTAACTTACTTTTACCACACCCGGGCTATCCCTGGACAGATGCACATCATAGCCCCACACATTGACAAAAACTTCAGCCGTGATTGACACTGTCGAGTCTCCCAGCTGCTCATTCTTGGCCTCAACTGAAAATCCATGGAGCACATCACTGTTGTTACAAAGTGTGGCCAAAACATAACGGCAGGTTCCCTGGAAGTTGTAGGCCTTGTGATCGAAGGTGATGTAGTGTGGGTCCCCCCACGCAGTGCATGTAGAGAAATCATCGAAACAGCCCAGCTGGCCATTTTTGATGGTGCACTCTTGTGTCGAAGTGCAAGATGCAGCAGAGCAGCGCAGGTCATTGGGAGCATGACACTCACATTGCTGGGAGCAACCTTCTGTCCAGAAGGACTCACCAGCCTGCAACATGAAAAAGAGTAAAGAAGAGTTTCTCATGGAAATGTTGCATATTGTAACCATGGAAAGTATTGACAGGAAATTGACTTACATTGTAGTAGAAGCCTGCATACTGACAGCC
>NW_024631937.1:0-3286 GCF_008729295.1 Plectropomus leopardus
CGGCCTGTAGTTTAGTCTACAATGAATTTAAATGGGGCCTGAACATGGTGATGGCCGCAAAGTATTTATTCTAAAAATAGATAAATAAATAAAATAAAAATCAGATTTTACATTTTCTACAGTGAGGTGGAAATGACAGTCATACCATGAGATAGGTGTCCTTTTCATGAAAGAAAACTCAACATAAAATACTAATAAATGATAAGTCAAATGATACATTTCATTAAAATAGAGATTTATGTGTGATTTGTTATTAAAGTTAATATTAATTCAAAATCAAGTTTGAATGTCCGACCCCCCCCAATTTCAAATTTCAGAAAATTGTCATCAAAGATCACATCAGAATGCAAAATTTAAGAAAATAACGTAATAATTAATGCTTTTTGATTATTTTTCAGGGCCATTTCTTTTATCAACAGCATTTTCTTTTTACTGTCAGTGCTCTATAGGTCCAAATAGGTGAGGATACTTTTCTTGATTAAATTATTCATTGTTAAATGATCAACAATATTTGACGCATAAGTGGTGCGCATGTGCCAGTGTCCTGCCAAAAAGTGATAATCTGCCAGAATCTGACAAACTGTTGACACGCCTGTTAAACCTGTATCGCCCAGTATTCACATCTTCACCTGCTCTCACATGAATCAAACAGTTGAAGCATGTAAATACACATAAATCTATGTCCATGGTAACAGCATAGGTATGTCTTCATGAAACTTTTATATTTCTTGAAACCCACAGTGGAAACAAAATTGTTACATTCATACTGTTAAGTTACAAAAAACGCACCGACACCCATTCAAACTGCAATGTTTGATGCCACAGCCATCAAACAGAAAAACATGCATTGTATTATTTCTGGATGTCATTTTACCATTAAATTGCACTATCAACTAACTGTAGGATAAGACCACCATCATTAGGTGCCAAAACATCCACAAAACACGAAAGCTGATATGCACGTTTCTTTATTTCATAAAGAGAAATGGTGTCTAGACAAAAGAGTCATTTATATAACACTAGCAATTGAAATGAATGAAAATGGGGTTTGCACAATACTGTATTTACAATGGTTATTAAGTCATTTTAATTAATTAGGGTCATGTAGCATTTAAAAATTATAAAGGTAAGAACTCTTAGTAGAGAATAAGCAAAAAACAGCAAATTGACAATATTAACACAAAACAGTCATCTAGAAAAATGAAAGAAAAAAAACAACTTGAACTACAAGCTTAAGAGCTATTACATTAAAAATGATGCACCAAAATCTACTAATACAATAATCCATATAATCTGTGTAAAAAGCATGTAGAAAAAACACCTGATGCAGTTTGCTGATACAGTCATTGACCAGTTTATGAGAGGTATGAAGGATTTCACAGGTAGATAAGTGTGAGAAAGTCCGCACTGGTGACTCAGGGATGGGGGCCCAGACCCCTGCATACACTCACTTCACTTGAATGTGAACTATGGCCTCTGCAAGTTCTAAGGCAAATATCGGAGGTGCATTCGTATCCATGTAATGCTGACCTATCCCAAAAGTTGGATTAAAGACCAGGTGAGAAAACTCACTCTGTGTCTTGTTATGCAACACCAAAAACCAGTCCAATTGAACCGAGCGATTTTACATGGCAAAAAAATTGATCAAACATGACATGACACCTATTTGTAAACATTTTCCATTTTTATGTTTTACTCAATGATCTCAGCTGTTCAACCAGGATAGCAGATTTTTTTTTCTTTTTTCAATAAAGTTGAGCAATCTGTGAGAAAGGCATGTTTTTTGTTCATATTCTTTTATAGAACAACCTTTGGAGTTGAAAAGCCAGTGTTTGTTTCAGAGAAGCAGCAACAAAAAATGTTTTAACTAAAACAAGACAAATACACAGCAAAAGGGTACGAGCGTTCAGTTACAGCAATCTGCTGTAATAGCCATAACCAAAAAAGTAACCTGTGGGATTCCTTGTATCGAAATATCAAACTCACAAATTCATTTTAGGTGTTGATGCTTATTATTACTGTTACAGAAAATTTAAAGCTGCACTAATCAATTTCTTTTTACCAACAATGGATCACATGACAATATGTAACGTGAAAGTGGTTGCCTGTAGTGACAAACCACCCAGCCAGGCCACCAACATTGTTGGATGTTGAAAGGTAAATGTCTCATTGTAACATTAATTTGACGTAGAATACTGATGATGATATTTTGTTGGTCTTCAATTGTGTTAATTAACCAAAATCCAGTGTATTCCAAACGTTTCATTCCACACGCATGCACTGTTTTTTACGTTTTCCAACGAAAGGTAAACGCACCCAAATTTGCAGATATCCCACGTAATCAAGAGCCAATAATTCTTGCACGACACACGTATTTTGGAAGGCTATGATCACAGTCGGTCCCATAAGGAGGCATGTTTGGGTGGTCAATGGGTCAAAACCCACCGAACTTTCGCCCATGACTTTTCTAGGGTGTTTGAAACTGTCAAATTTCAATGAACTTTGAGTCATTTACGGAATGTAGCCACCGTGTTTCTTTTCCTAAACCTAACCTCTGTAACTTTACGTTATCAACGTATCATTATTTGTGGGGCGCTAATTCGAGTTTGGATACGTGTGAACTTTAAAGGAGTTATTTTAAGGTACATTGTCACTGTGTTTCTTTGCCTAAACCTAACCATAGTAACATAATGGGCCTAAACTTAACCTCCATAACTTTACATTAAGTATCTCAATTTCTATTCAGTACTTAGCATTATTCATAGGGCGCTAATTTGAAGGACATCATACGAACACAGGACTTCCCCCTAGAGACCATTATTTAGAACTGTATGAAATTTGAGTCATTTATTGGTATGTCCTCAACTTGTTTCATTCATTAACACCTAACCACAGTCTTTACTTGCCTATACGTAACCCTGTGATTAAACTTTGAGTATGGAATTTTATGGTAAGTGCATAATGTCGTTCATGGAGCATTAATCTAACGGCCTGTAGTTTAGTCTACAATGAATTTAAATGGGGCCTGAACATGGTGATGGCCGCAAAGTATTTATTCTAAAAATAGATAAATAAATAAAATAAAAATCAGATTTTACATTTTCTACAGTGAGGTGGAAATGACAGTCATACCATGAGATAGGTGTCCTTTTCATGAAAGAAAACTCAACATAAAATACTAATAAATGATAAGTCAAATGATACATTTCATTAAAATAGAGATTTATGTGTGATTTGTTATTAAAGTTAATATTAATTCAAAATCAAGTTTGAATGTCCGACCCCC
>NW_024631938.1:0-3085 GCF_008729295.1 Plectropomus leopardus
ATAAGCATGAGCACAGCCAAAATGATCAAAATATGAAGAATGAAAAGTGCGTAAAATGTGTCAAACAGTCCCTAAGGGTTAATATTGTGCTTATCACTTCTTATTTTGACATGGGGTATATCAATCTTCTTTTTATGAGCCAGACTATATACATAGTTTTCTCACTGTGTCTTGATGTAAGTATGCTGCTTCAGTGCATCATCTGGTTTATATTGTGATGCAATAATTTGTGTTGTGGGTAAAAAACAAAATTGTCAAATATCTATTAATAATATTTCATGTAGTATTTACATCATGTTGAAGTCTTTGACTTTCTATAGATGTGTTTGTATTCCCAGCAGACCTCTGTCTGTCTCTGTCCCTGTCTCTCCATCATTCTTTTTCTCCCATCACACCTCTTCAGCAAGTCTCCATATATTTTCAGCCCGTCACCTCTCTGTTCTGTTGCCTCTGTGATGAATCTGTAGATTCACTCCAGTATATCACACCAACATCACTCAGCCTCTATTTTATAACTGTCTCTCTCTTTCTCCCCCACTCATTCTTTGTTTCCTCCCGTCTCTATCTTTTCATTCCCCCCTCCGCTGTCTCACTCTGTCTCTCCCTCTTTCCATCAACTGTGGCCTCCAAATAGACTGCAGAGTGGATTAATGATCTACTGCCTTTATAGTGTGTGTGTGAGATGATGTCTGTGACTTTGTGTGTGTGTATGTGTGTGTGTGTGTGAATGCTGTCCTTGGTCTGGCATTAACAGTTCATGTGGGAGTTGATATTAGTCTGGGATGACAACAGCGATCCATTTTATACACACACAAACGCACACACAGAGGGTGTACAGGGATTAGGGTGACAAGATGGCACCTAGTTGGTGACTTGTCCAAATTTTTCATCCAGATCCAATTTGAGTCATTAATTCAGCTGTTTATTGCTTCATCTTGTGAGTGTTGGGTTACGTTTCCTGTCCAAAATGAATGAAGAGCACCATTAATTCCAGTGTTTTGTGTGTGAGTGTGTGTGTTTACATCAAATTAGCACCATTATCTCTGCCAAAGAGGTTATGTTTCTCTTTCCACTTGCCCATTAGCACCATATTTCCAAAAGCAGTTAACAGATTTTAATGAAATTTGGTGAAAAGTTGCACCACAGGCCAAGGAACAAGTTTGTTTTTTTGATGAATCTTTCCTGCTATTTTGACACAAAATACTGAAAGAAATAAGAAAATATTGGCATATGTATTGTATTACAAATGCAAATAAAGGCAAAACATAGTTGTGTAATTTGATTTTAATAGATAATTAAGTTCAAGTTTTCTTTATTTGCATTTGGACCTACTCTACTTTAAACTAAGCAGAGATGGATAATGGGATTATGTGCATATGGCAGATTTTCTCAGTCTTCTGAATGTTTATCTCATCAGACATCCTTAATATTATCACATTTTTCTCAGTACTTACAGGAAATCCCTACTTATAACCTAAAGACACAAATAGTCCTTTAATGTCAGAAATTAATTAGGCAAGTGAAGTCAGTCCAGGTGACTCAGCCCAGTTCTCATTCCAAAGTTGTCAAATACTGGATAATTATTTATTATTATGTGAAAGGCCAGAAGTGCTATTTTCTTCAATAGAAACTTTATTTTATAATAATATTTAATGGCTAAATTCATGTGGACAAAGGCCTATTTGTTTTGTGTGTTTGTCTGTTATATTTCCATTTTTAAGATAACCTAAAAAGATTTGGGAGTGAACAACCGTTTTTTTTTTTGTTTTTTTTTTGCTGTTGTCAAATACTGTGACTTTTGCAGGGTTTTGGCATAAGAGCCTGACGCCAAAAGCCACCTTGTCATTTTTTTTCTTTGCCAACATCAGTCCTAATCATAAATATTTTATTAATTATCTGAATTTTAACCATTTAAATGCCAGTTTTTGTCATAATGTCACTATGTTTTTAGATGGAAAAAAAACCCAACAGCACAAAAAATAAATTATTTTCAAAATGCTTAATGCAAAGTAGATTTTTTTTGATGATGACAGCCTGGGATATGTCAGTGAGTTGCAGTTTGAATTGCTTTTAGTGGCTCATTTTTTGCACTTCACAGTATGAATGTAACAATTTGGTTTTTCACATAGTATTTTAAACTTATTTTAGGAGCTGAGCTAGAAATTCCAAGATTAAACCATAATACAAAATCTGGGTAAAATGTATGCCATTTGAATGAACACATCCAAAATAATCAAAAAATTAAGATTGAAATGTGCATAAAATGCTCAAACATGACTTAGGGATTAACAAGCAAAGAAGTTTTGTTGCTTGAACCTAACCATGTAGTTCTGCTGTATAACTGCTACCGCTTCACAACGTCAGACATTTATTGAGTCCGAACAGAAATTGTTAGGGCTTGCTCCTCCTGTTGGTACTCTGCAAAGATCATGTGTTGTTTTGGGACCATCAGGGACAGACTGATCTGTCTCTTCAGAGTGAGAATGTGTTGATATTAGTGGCTTTAGGGGGTAGAGAACATGTAGCCAGTCCAGTCAGTGTGTTGCCACCTGTAGTTGTTTGTTTATTCACTGAAATATTATGCTGCTCTGCTGTTGGTGCAGTACAGAAAACAATATATATGTGTATATATATACGTGTTGGAATATTATTTCATGTTTGGTGCCTGTGTGTAACAGTAAATCATGTGTGTTCTGTATGTGTGTGTCTTCATGGAGTCTGCATTTAGTCACAGGTCATTCTATATTCATGTCTAATTCCAGTTGTACATAATTGAGATGCCAAAGGCAGCATGGCAGCGTTGAGGGCGGCGATGTTCGCAAACACAAACCTGATGAATTTTACAACACTTTGCAGCGCTTTGCTGTGTTTTACAGCGTACGCACGGACACGCATGGCTGCCCGGGGATATGCTGTCCTAGTTCTGGTTCTAATTCACCTCCTTGTTTCCTCATTGTTACGTCTCCCGCTCTCCTCCTTATTTCTCTCCTCTGCGTCACCTTTCTCCTCCTGTCTCACCACTCATTTCACTCATTTCTTGCTCTCTCCTGATGGCTTGATACGTGTCTCCAACTGTTTTTTTTTT
>NW_024631939.1:0-4957 GCF_008729295.1 Plectropomus leopardus
TATTTATTTATTTCGTAGCCATATTCAATTATTTGTGTGCATACTTACTTATATATATCTACATGTATTTATTTATCTCTCTATTTATTTATGCATTTATTTATGTATTTATTTAATACTGACTTTAATGGTCCATGTATTTCATTCTGAGCGTCCTTTGCTCTTCTCATGGTTGATTTTTAAATTTTTTTGGCAGGGTGTGCCAGGGCGAGACGGCGGGCAGCCTGGACCTCCAGGGCCTCCCGGGCCTCCGGGACAAGTCATCCAGACGAGCGATGTGAGTCAGAGGTCCATTTGTGCCTCATTCGTAGACATCGAGACTGAATATGTGAAATGAATTTAACCCTCACGTGACAGCCTGCCGTTTAATCACTAAATCACTGATTGAGTTGCAGCCTGAGTTACTGATATTCACTAACGGTCACTGCCTGCTCTGTTCACCTCCACACTAACGGACCTAACTGTGTCTCGCTGTAGTATAATGACGTTTATTGGAACGAAGGGTGGCAGGTAAGTGGCACCCTAACTGACGTCACCATAAACCTCACTGAACTAAAGTCATTTTAACACATTTTTATAATATTTGTTCTCTTTCTTGATGTGTTTTCACTCTGTCTTCTTCAGGGAGGACAGGGTGTCCCGGGTCGAGCAGGATTCCCAGTATGTATCAGTATCACACAGTGTATAAATGTGCAGTTAATTAATTTAATTAACTAGGAGACAATGGACGGTAGTCAGTGTATTATGTGTTTTTTTTAGGGGCCCGCGGGACCAAAAGGAGATAAAGGAGACGCGGGTCCTCCGGGATATGCACCTAAAGTAAGATCTTTTATATTTTAATTATTAATCTAGAACAGGGGTGGCCAAAAATAAATAAATAAATCTGTCTGGAGCCACAAAACATATTTGATACTTAAAATGAAGATAACACAACACATTTAGTCAAAATTATCCCACCAGTATTATTTATGGGTCTATACGAGCATTCATCAATAAGTTTTACCACTATTTATTATTTTTTGTTACATTAACTTTGCAGCGTCGGTGGTAAAAATTAACAGATCTGTCTATGCACTATTAACTTCTGCATTTTACTCTGAGACTTAGGTAGTCAAGCTTTTTTGATTCATGACTGCCATCACTTTTGAAATTAGGCAAAATGTAGAAAATGTAAAAACGAGGCCACAGAAATATGATGCATATTTTAGTTAATGAAATGCTAATGCATTTTCATATTCTGTGCACAGGCTACATATTTTTGTAATTGAAAAATGCAAGAGTAATTTTAGGCCTGAAACAATAATATTAATTAATTAACATGCATCCTAAAAGATGCATGTTAATTTTTTTTTGTGCACATTTGTCCTGTAATTGTATATAAAGAAAGTGATTAGAATTCCTTTATATTCATCCTTTATTTGAATCAATAAATTGTTCGTAATATCATTTTGTTAAAAAATGTCCCTACCATCCAGCTGTCGCCCTGAACAGCTGTTTTTGCTCATTTTGTTGTGTAATTTCTGTCAGTTCAGATTCATGACTTTGCAATCTTGTAAATATAAATCTAAATATTTTTTCTGCATGATCACAATTTAAAAACTGTGTTTTACTATTTTAACTAAATGAGTTGAGATTATGTTGGTTCTTTGTATGTATTCTTGCCAACATTAAAATAATTAATAAAGTATATGTCATAAAATATAATGTTTTTACCAGTTAAAATTAGAATAGCAACACTGCAGCTTTATGCTAGTAATTGTCAGGAAAAAATATGTTTTTTTTCTTGATATTATGGGATGTTATGTAAGTTTAAATAATTAAATAATACATTTTTCAATAATTAATGAAAATAATGTTCATATGCAGCACAACACTGTATTAATTAATTAAAAGTATCTGTTTAGAAATTAACTTTAATTTGATTTCATTTTAAGATGTCTCATTGTGTTCCAGTGGTGTTTTAAGTTAAAAATGTTTGTTTGTTTGTTTGTTTGTTTGTTTGTTTGTTTTGTTCAGGGGGAGAAAGGAGAGCCCGGCATCATCATGGGGCCTGATGGGAGACCTCAGTACCTCGGTGGTCTGGCAGGACGGCCGGTAAAAAAACTTTATGAGTTACCAGAATTACAACAATTAACAAATGATGATGATGCATTCATGCAATATTTTCATTGCAGCTCGAACTTTAAGAGCGACTCAGCTGAGTGCAGAAATACGCTAATTATGTTATTTGTTAAATAAATAATATAAACGTGCAAACAAATTTCATTTGGCTAAAAGGTGGAGTAGTATTCGAGATTACAGACAGAAACACACACATACATACGTACTACATACTGTATACATACTGATACTTTTCATGATTTAAATAAGTGATGTTGCCTAAAATATCATTGTTTACAGTGTGCACGTGTATTTATTTACAGGGCGACAGAGGACCGCCTGGCCCTGAGGGGCCTCCTGTGAGCACCATAATTTATTTACCACATAATTTATCACATTTATCACATAAACAGCATCAAATAAGTTTAATAAACCTGTTTGAATTTTTTTTCCCCAGGGTCCGTATGGTCCTGCAGGCCAGAAGGGAGAGATCGGGTTTCCAGGTCGACCAGTAAGTAGATTTCCTGCTTTTATATCGTTTCAGTTAAAAAATGGTCCATGCGACCACTAAGCGTCCCCAAAGTCAGCTGTGTTTAACATCACACACTCGTATCTGTCTCTGCACAAAATGCGCTTTTCAAAATCAAGATTTAAAAAATATTATACATTAATTTTTATTTCTACTTTTACTGAGTTTTTTTCCACAACACCAATCCTTATCATAAATATTAAATATTCATTTATTTTCAGAATTTTAAACCTTTAAATGCCAGGATTTTTTTTATTTTTTCATGATGATGATGGAAAAAAACAAAAACAAAAAATGAATTATTTTCACTATACTGCATGCTAAGTCGATTATGATTATTCTGATTATCAAAGCCTGTGATAGTTAATGATTAGCAGCAACATTGATTTTGACAGTGCACCTAATGGAAATAGCATGTATTTTCTCCATACGCCAAATATGGTAAAAAATAAATAAATAAAATTGAAAAACCATGACAAATGACAAATTCCAAAGCAAAAGCCCAGAATGACACCCAGAAATAATTCAGTGCATGTTTTCATTGTTAAATATTGCATTTTGAATGGGTTTCAATGGTGCATTTTTTGCACTTAATAGTATGAATGTAACAATTTTTTTGAGCTGGAAATTCAAATATCAATTTTATCAAAATGTATGCCATATGCATGAACGCAGCCAAAATGATCAATAAATTAAGAATAAAAAGCACATTAAGTGTGTGAACAGTCCATAAGGGTTAATTCATACACGTTTTTCTGTTGCTGTGTTAAAATGACTTAAATAAATGATCATTAATGTTGATTATTTTCAGGGTCGCCCGGGGCTCAATGGCGTCAGAGGAGAGAAGGGAGACTCAGGAAGCTTTGGAGCTGGAGCTGGTTACCCTGTGAGTGTCACACATTTTGTCAAATTTGAATATCAGAGACGCTGAAGACATCAAAATCCATATTTGTTGTTTTGTTGCAGGGTCCTCCAGGTCCACCCGGCCCCCCTGGACCTCCTGGACCTCCCGTTCCCATTGACAGAATCAGGGTGAGTCGAGACGCGAAAACGTTTCGTTTTGAGGCAGCTGCGTGTCCTGTTTAATTAAGACATTCAGATGATTGATTTGTCTTCATTTATTATTATTTAATGCCTTTAAATAAAAGAACTGCATATTTATAAAATTACCATCTGGATAGACGTCACTTTTCTTGTTTGTAACAAATTGGTTTGACCTAGAAATATCCCATAAATTGCAAGAAATTAGTAAAAAAAAATGTAAAAAATTAAAAAAGAGGGGACAATGAGAAAGTCACCCCCCAACAACAGGCCAAAATATCCAAAACTATATTTATAATTAAAATTCATTCATATTTAAAACTGTGTTAAAGGAAAAATCTAATAAATCATATTAAATAAATACATTTTTTGATTGTCTGCACTTCATCAGGTAATTTTCTTGATTGTTTTGTTGTTTGTTTTTCAATTTTTTTTGCTTATTTTCTGGATAATCTTCTTGTTACTTTTTTACCAGTTTTTTTTTGGCCATGTCATGTTAAGTTGCTCGTTGCTTTTTCCCTGTGGTATTTAAAGAAATCAAACCTGTTTGATCCGGTTTCTTAGTGTTAAAAGTGATAAAAATGGCCCCAAAAATGTTGAATTTTGGGTTATTTTGGATCATTTTTTTACGCCTCCATGTGAATTAAAATCAAGTGTTCATGTTGAATATTAAATGAGTAGAATAAATTATTAATTTATGCTTTTAGGATACTTAAAATGTTGCTACTTAGGGATGTGAATTACATTCTCTGTTTTTATTTTAGGGATTTGAGGATTACTCCAGATATTACCCAGGTAAGGTCATCTCTTTTTCAAGTGCCATGATTAAAAGAAAAGTTTAAAGGAATAGTTTGACGCTTATTTTGCGTTTTTTTTTTCCAAGAGTTAGACGAAAAGATTGATGCCATACGCATATTTGGAAATATGTCAAATTATTGCTTTAAAGGTTTCAACTATTTCCCCTGTGGATAAATTAAGTTTTATCTTATCTTAAAGGGGAACATTTGTGGTGTTTTTTGGTTGTTTTTTCCAACAGGGACCCAATTTTACCATTTTGACTTAGAGTAAATTGTGTTTTTTGACGATAAAACTACTTTTTATTTAAACCTAGTCTTTTGGGTTTGACAATGTTTGTTTTTTCTCGTCAAACAAAGGTTCCCAACCAAGGATCCCATAAATTGTCAGAAAGTTATGATAATAAATTGAGTCTATTTTGTGGCAAAAACAAGAACTTTTAGTAAACATAAATTTACGATGAACAATTGCCCGTCGTGGTTACATTGCAGC
>NW_024631940.1:0-3591 GCF_008729295.1 Plectropomus leopardus
AAATTAGTTTTGTTATTACACATTGTACTAAACCTTTATGTGCAGAATCCAAAAATAAGATATCAGCGTGTGTTTAGTTTTTTTTAATATTGAAAAAAGGACAATGACATGTCTGACCTTCTATGGTAAATCATTCCAGAGGGACAGCCCCTGACAGCAAAGGCCTGGTTGCCTCTTGGAATCTCTAAAAAAGGACCCACAGGAGGACCTCAGGCTACACCGTAGGGCAGTGTGCGTCATGAGTGAGTTCACACATACAGCGTTGTTGTAACGTCGCTGCTGCGTCACGGCCTGCAGATATTAGTACTATATTTCCACATTTATAAGCACAATTTCCACTCATTTATGAAGTTATACAAGTTCCTGCACAGCCAACAATGTCCTGTAAATGTTTCAAAATGTAATGCATTGTATCAGCAACTGATGGTATTCTGTCCACAGAGACGCTGTCCGAGGGCTTTTGTTTTGAAAGGGAACCGGGGAAGTTGGAGTAAAACAGCTGTCTTTGTATTTCCTCATCTCTGTGACAGAGAGAGACATTTAAACTGCAGTAAAAATACATTTAGAGTCAATAAAATCATCAAAACACCATATTCACTGTCTATTCCTGCTGATAAATGCATGCGTCAAACATAAAAAAACAGCAAGCCACCATTTCTCTAGATGTGCTGCAGCTGACACGCAGCTGACATGCAGCTGAGGCGCCTGACAAGCGCTGCTCAGGTGGGCAGTGTGCACACTCTCATTTGATAGCATGGGCGCCAAAATAAAAAACAACACACTCGGCACTGCTCACACTCTCATGACACACGCTGTGTGAAACGGGCCTAAGGCCCAGTTAAGGCTGGACTATTTTGATGCAGAAATAATGTACCAGTTATTTCTGTTAGAGAAAAGTTAGAGTGTTATTCAAATTACACTAATTTTACTGTAAGATGTTTTGTTTTGTTACTCCTCCTAAAAGTGACTTAAATTTATATTGTTTCATTATCTTGCATTTATTTTGGAGAGACTTTATATCAGACTGATTACCAGTTAAGACTGGGCTATTTTTTTTGGGGGGGGGGTGGCATGCCCTGCAGTGTATACTGTAAAGACAAGTTTTAAAATGTTATTTTCTGTAAATTCTTTGTTATGTTAATCAAGTAATAAAAATATAATAGTAAGATCAATTTAAAAAAAAATACAACAACAACGATAGGTCTATCGATTAATCAAAAAAAAAAAATCAATAGAATTATCCATAAAAAAATAATTAGGTGCAGCCCTATTACACTATATTCAGACATTCATGGGCCTCAAAAGTGAAGGTAAAAAAACAAACATCCTTTTTTTTTTTTAATGCATGGCTGTTATGAACTTTTCATGCGCTTGCACAAGCTGTAATCAGTTTTCGTGGCTTCATACAGAAATTTTGGCTTTTTTTTCCTCAGTGTCCTCAACATTGTAAGCTTCCCTTTCAGCAGCTCCTCACCCCAGAGCACACAATGTGAAAAAAGGATGACATGCAATTTAATAATCACTCAGTCCTTCGGTCAGGTAGCACCCTCATGCCCTGATTCTCTCCAGGATCTTTCCTTACCCCATAGGGTTTCCCAGTGTGCACCCACTTATTCCACACATAGCTGGACTCTGCATCACTGCCCATGTTTTGATACTGCATTTTTCAGGTTTGTTTTGTATGTATTGTCAAAAGGGCCAGCACCGATGAAATTAAACCTCTAAACCTACTTGTACTTTACATTTAGTCTGGCTGTCAGTTTGTCAAAAGGCGTATGATATGAGAGAATACGAGGAATCGGTTCAGAAACATGGTGGATACTTTGCAATTTAAGTATTAGCATTCTAAAGGCTTGCTTTAGCTTTGCATTTTGACTTGAACACTGAGCAACCCGATTTAGTAAAGTCTTTCCAGCTGTGACTGAGAGACAACAGGAGGGTGATACCCCAAGAGTGTCCTTCTCATCAGATGAGCATGCCACATAATCAGGGTCCTCCACAACATTATCCCCTGCCTCACACACATTCTCCTTTATTTAACGTTCACTGTCAAAGAGCTGTGACAAAACCCCAAAAGACACTTGCTTCCAGGTAAATTCCAATTTAGTAAAAGAGAGAGCACACAGAGCACCAAGAGAAAGGTTTACAGAGCTGCTGTGTGAGCATTATATGTATGTTCCTCCCCTGTGTTGTTTAAACTATCTATGTCCTTGCAGGAACCGCATTTCCCCTCCCCCACAGTGTAAGACATATAAGGAGTTCTAGCACTACTGCAAGCATGGTCATAGCGGGTAATGGCACTTGGAATGTAAAAAAAAAAATGCATGGAGCTCTGTATCAACCAAAAGAGCCAAATCAAATGTGTTTGAAATGCATATTTCTATATGTTTAACTGAAATTGAGCCTCAAGAAAACTGATGTGTACAGGACATTTAACCACATCATCATGTTGACATTTTGAACCAGTGGTCCCCATTGAATATGTTTATACAATGTGTTCTTGAGATACTGCATTCACTAGAATAACACAGAGGCAAGGGTACACTGACCTTGACTTTTGATGCAAGGTCATACCAACCTTCTCGTGAATATGATATCTCTAGAACACCTTGAGGGATTTTTTTCAAATTTGGCACAAATGTTTACTTGAACTCAAGAATGAACTGATAAGATTTTGGTGGTCGAAAGTCAAGGTCAATGTGACCTTGAACCTCTCTCATTCTTGTGAATCCTGTATCTCGGACACCTTGAGGGATTTTTTTTTTTTTAAATTTGGCACCAACATTCACTCAAAAATGAATTGACCTTGACCTTTAACCAAAAAAATCTTATCAGCTCATCATTGAGTCCAAGTGAAAGTTTGCACCAAATTTGAAGAAATTCCCTCAAAGTGTTCTTAAATTATCAAGACATGAGAATGGAGAGATGGATGGCCGGACAACCCAAAAACATAATGCCTCTGGCCACAGCTATCATCAGTGAAGAGGCATAAACTCACGTCAAGCACTTGTTTAAAGATGTTAAACACTGAATGGGGTCAAATTGACCCTAAGGGTAATAGAATAGTTAAAATTCAACATGCCCTGAAGTTAAAGTAAACTTACAGATGTGCTGTGTTCAGTTTAAAAAGCACCAGCGCCTGGTCCATTATTCTGCAGGCACAAGCTATCGCACATAGTCCACAAAGAACATCAACCAGGGAGCTTCACACACTCAGCAGTGCTTACTAACCTCAGTCACAAACACAGTATTCACAGTAAATAGAGCAAAACAAGGAATTTCAGGCTCACAGATTAACACGTCCCATCCACAACTAATGTGTGCATACTGTGTGTGGTGCTGAATGCATGGAAAATGAAGGTGTGAGGGGATTTTGAGGGAATGAGGCTGTAAATGGAAGGAAACTCACTATCAGCAAATAGAGTAACAGAAAAGAAAGCTTAAGGAGCTTGTGAAAGGAGGAGGCAGGTGAATCAAACAGGAGGTTAATCAGACAAATAGCATGAAGCTGAAGAGAAAAAAAATTACACGGAACAGGTTGTGGCAAGGTGAGAATCACATTCACCTATCAAAATATCTGGAAACTTATCA
>NW_024631941.1:0-3871 GCF_008729295.1 Plectropomus leopardus
TGCTTCAGATAATAATAATTCTGCAACATTATTTTCAACATAGTTTCACAATATTTTGTGTGGCAATATTGTATCGATACACAGAAACCAAGTATCGATTTTTATCATATAACTTATTAGTATGGCAAATACAAATTAAACTTTTGGTAGCTTACTAAAACAACCAAATTGCTTCTTTTTTTGTCTGCAAGAAACATTTTGCTGCAAGAAAAAAAAAAAATTCTTGGTAGATAAAACAGATGTTAGCCAAATTTCCTTTGGGATACGATACGATACGATACGATACGATACGATACGATACGATACGATATTTGCATTGTTACAGCAGTTATGAGGTACAGGATAAGCAGCAATACAATAGTAAAAAATAACTACAAATATAAACCATACTGAATAATTAAAAAAAAAAAACAAGTTGCAAAAATATGAACAGAAAATTACAATGGTTTGGAATAAAGGTGATACATTATATTGCAATATAAGTTATCACAAAACTCAGCATATTGCAAAACATTTAAAAATGCAATAATATTGTATCATGAGTTCAGTTTTGCAATAATATCATATCGTTGGCCCTCTGGTGATTTCCACCCCTGATGTTTCCGTGAGTATGTTGAAGAGTGTTGTAGGAGTCGTGTTTCCCCTGCCGGCCCCTGTCGGCCCCTGCCGGCCCCTGCCGGCCCCTGTCGGCCCCTGTCGGCCCCGTCTCTTCCTGCCTGATTTCATGTGCAGTTCGAGTCATTTCATCACTGCTGCAGGAAATGAGTCCGTGTGCTGCTCTCTGTGTCCTCATCACAACTGTGACACACATTTCTTCACAGGCTGAAGTTTTCAGAGTGACCGTGGAAATTTTCTGAATTTAATATATTATGGAGGTTCTCACGGTCACGGCGTTCCATTACAATTTATGAAATCAGGAAATCTCTATTTTAGGGCTGGAAATTGTTTGGAATTAACTGAACTTTTTGGGATTTTTTTGATTATACAATGTCTAAATCTCGCTACGAGTCCCAAAATAAGTCGGACGT
Organism: Plectropomus leopardus; assembly: GCF_008729295.1. Taxonomy (NCBI): domain Eukaryota; kingdom Metazoa; phylum Chordata; class Actinopteri; order Perciformes; family Serranidae; genus Plectropomus; species Plectropomus leopardus. The sequence goes on from NW_024631941.1 coordinate 1,029, forward strand.
TACGCAAAATTAGAGGATAAATCGAATGTACTCGATGTGTCGCGCCTTGTTCCAGATGCGATGTATAAAAGTAGTTTATGTAACTTTATTTCATGACGGTAGCTACTTTATTTGTAATTGCAGTTAATTTAATAATTTTGTACTTTAGTAGTTTACAGTATTTGAGAGGAGGTTTCAAAATATCACGATATATATCATTAATCCAGTATAGCCTAATTTTAGACGTTTTAAATATATATCTAACTAATTAAACCCTTTGAAACCTGGACTGACAGAGTTTGTTTGTTTGTTTGTTTGTTGTTTTTTTCCCGCGTTCAGACACCTTTCACAAAAATTCAAATCTCGAATTCGGTTAAAAGCAACTTGGCAGCAGCAGGTCACCAAAAAAATGACTCATTAATTGCTTTAATAACAAGAGAGATAAAGAGTTAAATGAAAATTGTAAAAAAATAAAATAAAATAAATAAACAGGGTAATTTATAAAAAAATTTAGAAAACTATATTAATAATTTCTATAACTTATGTTTAAATTATGTTGCAATTTTATTTCTTTGATTTTGAGCATTTTTAAGGTTAATTGTTGTTTTTATTATTATTATTATTGTTGTTTTGCTTCAGGTTTGATGATTTCTTCCCAACTTTGGGGTCATTTCTTGGTCGATCTAATTTCTTTTGGAAAGCAGCTTAGCAAGAAATATGCTGCTAATTGCAGTAAATTTGCCACAAGTGACAACAAAATCACCGAAAAATTGCTTCAATAAAAAGAGAGATAAAAATTGATGAAGAAAATTATCCAAAAAAGTGCTTTTTTCAGAAAATTATATTTATAATTGCTATAAATCTAAATTTTAAATTAATGTTGCAATTTGTCTTTAATTTTGACCATTTTAAAGGTAAATTATTTTTGTACATTATTGTTATTATTGTTATTATTGCTTCAGGTAATTTTCTTGTAAGTTCTTGCTGATTTTTCTGCAAATTTTTGGGTCATTTCTTGTTAACTTACTTCTTACCTTCTTTCCAAGCTGCACTGAGTGACTGTTGACGTGTCTTCAGTGTCACATGACACACAGAGGACAGACCAGCATCACGTCGTCCCCAAAGGCCGCCGGTTTAACCCCCGCTCCGGTTCAGCAAGGTTACAGACGTTTTCTCAGCGTACCCTCTAATCCTGCGTCGTGTCGTTGTTTATTGGCTCTCGCTCAGGGTTGAAGCTTATTTTTTGTGGCTTGTTTTCGGTCGGAGTTCATATCCGAAAAATATTGACCGTCATATTAAAGATAAACAGCTTATCTTTAATAAGACCTTGACTGGCCCGTGAGTTATTAATATGTGGGTCATCTGTTTTTGGGTTAGGTTGGTGTGTTTGATAATAATGTGTGCAGCTGTGTGTAGCTGTGTGTAGCTGTGTGTAGCTGTGTGCAGCTGTGTGCAGCTGTGTGTAGCTGTGTGTAGCTGTGTGCAACTGTGTGTAGCTGTGTGCAGCTGTGTGTAGCTGTGTGCAGCTGTGTGTAGCTGTGTGCAGCTGTGTGCAGCTGTGTGTAGCTGTGTGTAGCTGTGTGCAGCTGTGTGTAGCTGTGTGTAGCTGTGTGTAGCTGTGTGTAGCTGTGTGCAGCTGTGTGTAACTGTGTGCAACTGTGTGTAGCTGTGTGCAGTGTGTGTAGCTGTTTGCTGCTGTGTGTAGCTCTGTGTAGCTCTGTGTAGCTGTGTGTAGCTGTGTGTGACTGTGTGTAGCTGTGTGTAGCTGTGTGTAGCTGTGTGCAGCTGTGTGCAGTGTGTGTGACTGTGTGTAGCTGTGTGCAGCTGTGTGCAGTGTGTGCAGTGTGTGTAGCTGTGTGTAGCTGTGTGTAGCTGTGTGTAGTGTGTGTGACTGTGTGTAGCTGTGTGCAGCTGTGTGCAGTGTGTGCAGTGTGTGTAGCTGTGTGTAGCTGTGTATAGCTGTGTGTAGCTGTGTGTAGCTGTGTATAGCTGTGTGTAGCTGTGTGTAGCTGTGTGTAGCTGTGTGTAGCTGTGTGTAGCTCTGACTGAGGTGTTTACATGAAATCGACTTCCTGTCGGATTTTTTGGATGTTTTGGTCCAACTTCCGGAACTTGGATTTCGTGACTCGAGGGGGACGAACATTTGCACGTTGAGTTCAGGAGTCTTTAACACCTGGACCTTCATCAGTTTTCAGGCTTTCATAAACATTTGAACTTCTGAAAGCTGAGAAAAACGCTCAGATTTCTGTCACAGCGGAGCAACTTGACAAGAAATATCCTGCAAACTAAAAACAAAAATAGAAAAAATGAAATTTAGAGAAAACTATATTTACAATTCTCTGGATTATATACTTAATTAAAATTAAAGGATGAAAGAAAGGAAAGAAAAAAAATACTCAGAAAGAAGATATTTTTTAGCACTTTCTTCAGGTTATTTTCTTGTTTTTTCATGATTGTTTTTGTGTGTTGTTGTGTGTTTGTTTTTTTTTTTTACTATTTTCCAGTAATTTTCTCCCCAATTTGGGAATATTTTGCTCGCTGCCCTTTCGATGTTTTAAGCTAATTTTCTTCAGTTTCAAAGATTTAATTTATGCATTTTATCAGCAATCATTAAAATCAAATAGTGATACAGATAATCTGCAGAATGAGAATATCTGCGCTGATAATCTGTCCAGTTCAAAACACCCCGACGCTCCGCTGAGGGTTCGCTTAAAACTGCTCATGACAGAAAGAGAGAAAATCTCCGCTTCAGGTTTTAGTTTGAGATGCTGAAGGTGACAAACGGTGCAGGAAGGAGATCAGCTGATAACGAAAGAGCCGCAGAGAGCATCAGTTCATTTATTTTATAAAGCAAGAAACTGAAG
>NW_024631942.1:0-2086 GCF_008729295.1 Plectropomus leopardus
GCATTGGGATTATCTACTTTTTCTTCAGAAGGAACTACATGTATTGACACAGAGCCATGGCAAGGGATGGCTCCGACGAGCAGGAGCTGCAGTATGAACAGACCCTGTGTTACATGAGTGTGTCAAATCCTGTAAAATCAACAACAGGCACATCATGCCAGAACTGCTGGAAATATCTACAGGAAATCGCTACAGACGAGGATTTTTACACTTGAAGCAGAAAGAGGACTTCATGAGACATTCCCAATAACATCCAATGGTAAGACAGCTAAGTCAACCTCAAATATTTTAAACCTGGATGACACAGTGTCTTTCCCAAAACTTGCTAGAACGGGAACAGAATGATACCACAGCCGCCTGGCATACACTTGATGCTAAGCCAAGAACAGAATCAGAATGCTGGTATCACAGGAAGAATTACAGCATCGCCAGGCATACAGCTAAGAAACAAATATCAACCACTGTGTGAACTAACTGTGAATGAGGCAGAGAGCAATTTTATAAATGGGAAGCAGGGAATTAAAAATGATCAGATTCAAGAGGGGAAATGTGAAATTCGCTGTGGCATACAGAAGAAGAGGTGCAAGGCACTCAAGGACAAAGGATCTGTGCCAGAGGTGAGGGCGTGAGTTATCCTGCTTGTGGGAGACGGTGCTATCAGTGCTGTAAACAATGAGAGGATCATCACATGCAGCTATCCAAGTGCTGAGGTCAGTGACATAACTGGACTTCTCTCCCAGGAGCTGTCAAACCACCCTGGAATCAAACAGGAAGTTTTAAAAAAGGATTTCTTAGAACTTTTTCACAGACTTGACAAGCTGAAAGTTCCGTCATTCATCAGTTGGCCTCTCCCAACGATTGACAGAGGATCAATAAGCTCAGTCGCCTCCTTGCTTTGAATACTTGGCTTTTTAATGCCTGTGAGTCTCAAGGAAGAAACTTTATTGATAACTTCACCCTGTTTTGGGAACGGGTGGAGCTCCTCAATCGCATGGGTCCCCATCTGGATGGACGTGGACTGATGCGACTGACAGACAATCTCTTGCACTGTCTGAGGAACCAAAAACATACCGGGCCTCCCCTCCATCAGCCAAAGTCTCACCTGCAGAAGGAGAGCCAGCCCCAGGATGACAATACTGACACTGCTCCACCTGCCTTCCCTGTGGATTTCCTTCAACGCCACCCCCACCTCCACCACAGCCCTGGACCTCATCATCACCCCAACCCCTGCCTCAGACCCCATCACCACCCCCATCCCAGCCCCAGATCCACCCATCTCTATCCTCACTCTCCTCTAATTCAGTGACATCCTTTCCCTCCCCTGTCTCACCCCTCAGGCTCACAAGCTAGATGGAGGACTTGGTAAAGTCTCGGATTAAAATGATCCCACTCACCCCCAGTATGGCCAGATCTCAGGCACTACCATCACCTATACAACACCCACAAGCACCCACCCAGTTTACCTGCCCCTGAAAGCCCCCCAGGTGCCCTGCCCCTCCCTCCTCAACCCCCTGCAGAGGGCCACCTCGGCCTGCACCCAGACTCCTGGCCTCTAGGGCCTTAGGCAGCACAAGGTCATCTGCTATCACTGTGTGCAGCCACTAGGACACCCTGGGCCTCTGCTGTTCCAAAACTGTTCCTCATTATCTGTCCTTTAGCAATCTGAGGCTCGGGGAGAGAATAAACATCCCGAGTACAATCGCTCCAGTCTCAAGGCAAAGAATAGATAAGAGGTGACAGTAAGATCCTCCAATCCTAAAAATCTGATTCAAATTCCCTGTCAGCAGAGTATCTCAGGCCCTGCTCAAACAAACAAACCTGAAACTAGCTGTACTTAATATCAGATCCTTGGGTGATAAATCACTTTTAATGATTTTAAATTTTAAATTTAATGATATAATGATTTTATAACCTTATAACCTCTTATAAGCTTGATTTTATGTTTTTAACTGAGATTTGGTTGGACAACAAAAATGGAATTGCTGTTCTTATTGAATCCACCCCACCAAATTTTAGATTTGAGTTTGAAGCATGACAGAACAAAAAGGAGGTGGTGTCTGTGCCCTTTTCAGGGACAGATTTCTTT
>NW_024631943.1:0-2927 GCF_008729295.1 Plectropomus leopardus
GTTAGCGTGATATCCGTGTGACTACAGTGTTCTGTGTGCTTCCTCTCTCTCTCTCCTGTGTGTCATTTTGTCGTCTACTGTAGTTTGTTTTTTACGACATCTTTCACTCGTCTGTCCGTCCTGAGGAGGGATTCCTCCTCTTCCACTACAGTGTTTGTTTTGAGTTTTTCCTGAGTCTCTGTGAGGGTCCGAGCACAGAGGGACGGTGCCTGCTGTAAAGTCCTCTGAGGCAGACTGTGGTTTATGATGAAGGGCTTTACAAATAAAACTGAAGTGACTCTGATATTGTGTTGTTGTTGTTGATCGGACACTCCCTCGTTTATTCTGTCAGCGTCTGTTTATTTGTTTATTTGTTTACTCACCTTCTCTCCGTCCGTCTTGTTGTCGAGGTCGATTCTCTCGGAGACTTGTTGAGCTCGTTCCGCCTCCTTGCAGTCACGCTCAAACCTTCGTTTACTCTGAGCAGCACAACAACAACAACAACAACAACAACAACAACAACAACAGGTAAACAACCAAACACGCAATCAATAAAAACGTCACCACAAATATCTGAGTGTGACGTCAAAAAACAATCTCACAACAAGTGGTTTTTGTAGTTTATGGGGTCTAATTTTGTAGTTTATGAACCACCAGTGGGCGGGGCCTTATGTGATAGTGGGCGGGCTCAGGTGCGGTGGTGGGCGTGGCCAGACTCACAGACTCCAGCTGTTTCCAGGAGCTCTCGATGTGCTGCTGGGCACGGCGGCCATCTTGGAAATGCTGCAGAGAAACAAACATGGCGGCTGCGGTGAACACGCTGATCACATCATGCTTTTATTGTGAAAGGTTTGCTCTCCTTCCTCTGTGAACATTAGTTTGTAGTCTTATGATTTCACATCTGAGGGCTTTTGTGGGTTAAACACATTTCCCAGGGATCCTGAACGCAGACCTGCTGACACACAGGAAGTGGGCGGGGCTTCCTACAGGCCGCCAACAGGCGACTAACTGTGTTTCCAGTTTTTAAACAGATTTTACTCTTTTCAGGAAGGGAAGTTCAGTACATAAACCACCAAAATAAAAGCCTGTGGAGGAGACCAGTTATAGAAAACATTTTTGAGTCCATATTGACGAGCTGAAGCAGGTTCGACCAATCAGGTGTGATCGAGCAGGAAGCAGTAAAAACATCATGTGACTGTCACAGAGGTGGTCATGTGGTCAAACTAGAGGATTATGGGAACTGCAGAGCACATTTTAACTCAGATATCTGGAGGTCAAAGGTCAACGGACTCCTGTGAAGCAGCTATTTATCCGAACTTTGGAGCGTTTTTAATATTTATCTGACGACCTGTTTGGTTCCTCTGGACTCCTCAGGTGCTCCCTGACCCCTGACCCCTGACCCCTGACCCCTGACGCTGCAGCTTTAACTCTCACCTTCTGACAGACAGAATATCTGCAGCCCATCAACGCCGTCACAAAAATTAACCCTTTAATTAAACTGTGTGTGTGTGTGTGTTTTATGAAACATCAGAAATAATGAATGACCCAAAAAAATGCTTCTGCTCTCTGATTGGCTGCTGGCAGCGGCCTGTCTTAAACCAGGTGTGTTCAGGTTGACCTGCAGGTAACCATGGCAACAGGACAGGTGAACCAAAGGGACTGCGTTTAAACACGGAGAGTTAAAAACTGACATTCGGAGAAAAACTTTGAAAGTGTCGTGTTCCTGAGCAGTCCTCAGCTCCTGTTTGTTTGTTTGTTTGTTTGTGTGTTTTTTCTGTTTGTGTGTGTGTGTGTGTGTGTGTGTGTGTGTGTGTGTGTGTGTTTACTCACAGTCTTTCTCTCAGTCTTCACTTCCTGTGTGTATCGTGTCAGCTCACACACGATCTGTGTGTTCAGGTTTTCGGCGAGTTCTTCTCTCTGAACCGCGAGTTCGTTCAGCTGACGGAGCGTGGCCGCAAACGCCAAACACCAGGTGTACCTGCAACAGCCAATCAGAAACCAGCTGTACCTTCTCCGCCCAATCACAAACCTACTGTTCATATTACAAACAACCCCCACCTGCTCCCGGCTCACGCTCCGTTATTACAGGGGGATCAGACCAGTCAGGTGTCACCGTGATTTATCATTTCTAATGTTTTGTTTTTTAAAGTGACACACACAGCTCTACAAGACAAAAACATCCGACACGTTTTAAAAAGTAAAAATAAAAGAATAAATAAATAAGGGGCAGTCTGTGTTGATTGTTTGGAAGCCACAAACAAATAATTCAGTTTATTTGGCAATGTGACCAGATTAACGGAGAGCCACCTGAGTGACACTGAACACTGTTTTGGCTAAAAAAAACTAACACACTGATCTGAATTTCAGAATAAAACTGATCTGAATTCTTATTTTAGTATAAAACTCTGATCGGACTTCTTATTTCAGAATAAAACTCTGGGTTTTTACCAACTGAAATGTGTCTATAAAAGTGAAGCAAAAGAGGAAATAAACTCAATGACAGAAATGAAACATGCTGACTGACCTGCTCTCGTCCTCTCTGCTTCTCTTAGGATGGTACTTCTTGGACAGACTCCTGCAGAGAGACAGGTGGACAGAGACACAGACAGGTAAGAGACACAGGTGAGGCAGATAGCTAAGAGAGACAGGTAAGAAATAAAGCTGAGACAGACAGGTGACATACAGGTGATGTACAGGTGACATACAGGTGATGTACAGGTGACATACAGGTGATGTACAGATGACATACAGGTGACGCACAGGTGATGTACAGGTGACATACAGGTGATGTACAGCTGATGTACAGGTGACATACAGGTGATGTTCAGGTGACATACAGGTGACGCACAAGTGATGTACAGGTGACGTACAGGTGACGCACAGGTGATGTACAGGTGATGTACAGGTGACATACAGGTGATGTACAGGTGACATACAGGTGACGCACA
>NW_024631944.1:0-4772 GCF_008729295.1 Plectropomus leopardus
GTCTCAGAGTCTCAAGTCTCAGAGTTCATCTAAATTTAGCCACAGCCGCGCAAACAATATCTGACCTGTGACATGCTCCTCTAACACCTGCAGCCCACTGTTTCTAATCTGGACCTGCAGATCTCTCAAATACACAAACCGTTTTTCTAATTCTGTCTTTGAACCTGTAAATACCTACAACACGGACAAGTTCATTTAGGATTAGCCTGCATTTAATACTTTGGCCACAAATTAGTGACCTGGATCAGTGAACAACGCTGACCTACAGCGACTCGCTACGGAGGGTATTTTTAAACAGGTAAACCCTCGAGCCAATCCCACCCTCCCTGGGTGTCCTCTCTAATCCCCACCTATCTGCGCTGAGTTTGGCCTGCAGCATCTGAGCGCAATTAAACAAAGAAAACAAGAAGAAAAAGAAACTACACCCAACAGTGATCATATCTCTTGCTGTGGAGATTTTAAAAGCAAGACAAGTTAGACCAATGAAATTCTTCTAGATTCTAATGGAAAAACTGAAGTCAAAACTCTGTGTTCATTTTTGTACTGAAATGTGCACAGCATCAAATGAAGAGAATTAGCACATAAGTACTGCAGGAGGTCACACGCTTAATCAATACCTTCTGAGTTCACAGCTGACAAGGGGAGGGGTCGTGAGGCAGCGAGGGAGGGATCAGAAATCATTGAGCCTAGGTGATCTCTAATTGGATGCTGCTGGCTGTTCTCCAGCCAATCAGAGAGGGTTTAGAGGGTTCACTGGGGTTGTTCAGGGTTCACATGGGGACACTGGTGGGGAAGGGTCTCCTCTGCTTAACCCATGTAAACCTCAGCCGCGATAGGAAGCGGCTTATTCAGCAGGTAGCCAACGCAAACATGCTGAAAAAAACTGAGGAATGAAGAGAAGAAGACTGCATTGACACTGAGAGTTAAATAAATAAACAGTTTGTGTCAGAATACAGCAATCAGTTGTATATTTTATCCTGAGTCATGCTATCGTTTTTCTCCACAGGAATCAATTTCCTTCTACTATCAACATCTTGGATAGATTCTCTTTTAAAGCCATGTTGGCAAGCCGGTAAATGTTTATCAAAAGAAATCCAATCTTCGATTTTCCCATCCGTCTCTGCCAACCTTTATCTCCCCTCTCAGGTTTATCAGCCACGCCAAACTTCTAAAGGAATACGATTCAGGGAACACCGAGTGTGTAAGACACACTGTTCATTAGAAATATGGTGCAGAGTAGATTGTGTCAAAAGATGGATAGCTGAACCAAAAAAAGTACACTGTAATCAAACATTTTGGTCTGCAGTTTGGTTGAATTTTTCATTTCCCAAAAGAGACATTTTTAGGTACCTAATGATCCCGCAGCATGCCTCTTCACAAACGTTCACATCTTTTACTCATTTCTGAAACAATAAGTTCATAAGTACATTGACTGAAAATTTAATTGACAACATTTTATTGAAAATAATTTAGTATTTATTATACCAGACAGTCATGACATCCTGCTTCTGCCTGTTTTATATCATTTTAAACTACTTTTTTTGTCGAGCTGCTGGTAGGACTCAACAATAAATGAAGACATCACCTTAACCAAGAGATTAATTCAGTTCACCATCTGGGAAAAACAGAGGATAGGACCGAATAAATGAGACTTGGATCAAGTTGTGTGAGAGTTTGTAAATGCATGTTTTGACATTTCTGTGGTAAAACATGTACCCCTATGTCTTAAAGTCATTGAGAATTTTTGCCATTTTTAGATTTCGCATTCACCAGAGGCATGTGAGAAAAACAGTTTTCTTCATTATTCAACGTAACATGGGGGTGAGTAAGTGATTAACAAATGGTCATTTTTGGGGGTGAAGTATTCCTTTAAAGGACTTAACCCTTGACTTCACTTTACCATGCAAAACCAACATCGGCAAAACTATTAGCTACCTCATTAGTGAAATTGTGTTTTGTGTATCTACTCTGACCCTTTCTGACCTCTGAGCTTAATCATTAATGAGACAAAAACAAGGTCTGCAGAGGTAAATAACCAAGACTCAGCAGTTATCTCAGCGACTCAAGCAGATGCATGTAAGAAGCAAACGGATTTGGGGCCCATTGCTCCATTAATACATTTCTGTGACAACACATGCAGAAGCCACAGATGTGTCTTTAGACTGTGGCATTCAAGCCTCCTGTAGTAACTGCATATGCAAACTCCAGTACAACACAGTCGAAATATCTGTGTGGCTTTCTATTTGTTACAATTTTAGACAGATGAATAACTTCACATTTGACCCTCATGTAAGTATTCATATGAAGCAAAATTATACACACCAGTTTAACTTTCTGAATAGGTTTCAACATCCAATTCACCTTTCTGAGGCTACCAAGTGACCAATAAGAAACCCCACACATGCTGTTAATTTTACTGGGACAAACATGGCACTCTCTGAGCAGACGTTACTGACCAACCAATGACTATAAACAAGAACATGTGCAAACACACACACACAAACAAACAAAACAGTGCTGTAATTTAGATGGGACACAGAGACATAAATGACAGATGAGCACAAGTTGTAGCCATGGATACAGGTCAACCATTGACTCATGTCAACAATAACAGGTGCATTTACAGGGGCAAACACAATCAGACACACAAAATTAGAAAAAACCATGTAACAGGAGAAAGCTTATCAGTGCTATAATCTAGGCGGACACACACACACACACACACACACAATTGTCCGTCTAGGGGACTATCATTGGCTAAATGCAGTACTTTGTAGCTGATCTCAACCTAGAGCTACTTTTGGAATAAATAATCCATTGAGAGATGGGGCAGCTGAACGTCATACGCACTGAAAGTGAAACTTTTGTACTGGGTTTAAACTGGGTCTAAATCATCTATGCAGCAAATGCTCCTCTCATTTAAAAGAAAAAAAAAGTTTTTTAGTACAGTATGTTGTAGTACTACATATTATATCAGCATATAACTGGTAATATAACTGATGATCACAACCTAAGCCTAAATTTTAGTACTCTTCTGTGTTTCCATATTGAGGATTTTGTTGAGTTCCTAGTTTAAAATGGGAATTTGGAGCTATAGAAATACAGCCTTTCCTGTAACGACTCTAGTAGCTCTCACAAAGATAGAGGTACAGTAGCAAACAGGTTCATGAAGGCCCAGAGAAAGACACACACTTCCTCTACTCAGAGAGTCTAGCACTAAAAATCTGTCAAATCCAAACAGACCTGCGCTCATCAATAAAAGCCTCGACTCTCACAGAATAACGTATGAGCGAGCGTGTCTTCAGAAAGACGTTAAATCATTTAAGTTTAGATGTTTCGCGCAAGATGAGGCCCTGAAGGGAATGAATCAGCAGTATGGGGAATTTTTCACAGCAACACCGGCTCGGTAGAATCTTTCCACTAAAAGAAGAAAACAGTCATAAGGCAAAAAAGGCCACCATATGCTCAGTCATTTACCTTACTACAACTCACAGCCCACACACAGCCGTGAAGTGTAACGCTCATCTGTGGGTATGTGCCCTCAGACCTCACTAACACCTTTATTCATTTTACTGTGACTAAATGAACAGTACACACAATACAAGGATTCATAACTTCCAACTTGAAATACTTGGAAAAACTACTTTGACTGCTTTCAAAAGAAAGGCTGACTGATAGTATAACGTTCACTCTCATCTTGTAATGCTCAAAAAAAATGATGGATTCTTAAATTAAACTTGTAATAGAAAAATGAAGATCCATAGTTTTGATTTTAAATGAAAGACGGTATAGAAACACAACATGTCAATACAAAACTAAAGTGCCATTGGTAGATTCCCATTTGGTTTGGTCAATCAGCTTGTTAAAAGCATCATGTTAACCTCGGATAACCTAAAATGTCTATACATACACATTACTCAACCCTGAAATTACACTCAGAGGACGCCCAACATTAGCAGTAACTGATTATAAAAGTGACCTGACAACATAAAAATGCTCCTGTCGAACATACACCACTTTATGAGATCCACCTGTACAAGATAATGCAATCCAATACAACAGCCCTGCAATAAATCCTTTTTATGAAGACTATTCAGTTTTCACTGACTGTCACAAAGGAGTTCATTTCCCCCTTCAGGTGGTGTCATATTAAACTGCCTCATACTCATGTGTTTTAACTGTAATAAACAACAGACAAAATGTCACAGTTAAGGACAGTTTGTCAGGAACATTAACTGAGCCTGTGACCTTTCAGTTGTGAAACCGTTCCCCTGACAACTGAGCAGCCCCGCTGCCGTGATGATGGCTTACATCCCTTTATTCAACTTTCCCGCATCGGCTACCGTTTTCTGACCACTAAAAATGAACAAAAGAAAGAGAGAAAATAAGACAGATGTAGTCTTCAAACTCCTGCGGTCTACATTCATACATAAATGATAAATGTGAGCAGTCCCTTACTGTGTATATTCTTTTATCCCTTATACACTACACAAAAACACTTTTGTTTTTGCTCATATTTTATGAATTGAAGATTTTCTACTTTCTCTATGCACACAAAAGGTCTGCGAAATGAATATTAACATCATACCATACCATAAACTGTTTCCAATGTAATTTCCCACAATTTGGCAGTTCATCCAACTGGTCCAGTGAGCTCACCAAGAACCTCCGCATCAGGCTTCTTCACCTCCAGGATTGTCTGAGACCTCCCCCCCCCCCCCCCCATTACCTTAAAACTATTCTTTTAAAGTACTAGTGCCTTTACAGGCCCT
>NW_024631945.1:0-2898 GCF_008729295.1 Plectropomus leopardus
TGCAAGATGGCTTTGTCTGACCATAATGTTGACATGGCTGTTTTTGGGATGTTCGAGTTAAAATATCAACATTGGTATCCACTGCTTAACTCTGAAGTTAAAAAAAAAAAAAAATCAACATAAAATGGGGCGAAACGGTATTTTCAAGTAAATATCGCATTTCCCATTTTCCCCGTGACTCTGAACGCCACATTGCTACCCGGATTAGCTTGTCGTGAAGCAGAAAGCCGGCTAAGCTAACAGGTTACTGACATCTGTTTACTTTAAATATTATCAGATATAATAACAATAATGTCCTTTAAGAGGGAAGGCGATGACAAGAGCCAGCTGAACATCCTGAAGGTAAAGTTTCACTTCACGAGCTTTTCAGGAGGGAACTTTATCTCGGATTAAACATGTTGTTGTGGTTAGCATCAGGTTAGCATCCCGTTAGCTCACTAAGCTAACTGCAGTCTGGTGTTAGCCTGCTTTAAATAAATAAATTGTAAATATGCATTTTTAAATCCTTTTAAGTTATAAATCGATGAATTAACCGGTCTGGTGTTTCAGAAACGTCGCGTGGCTGACCTGCTGTCTAACTTTATTCCGGAGGATGAAGCAGCTCTGATGAAAAACGGAAGGTAAAGTTAAACACTTTTCTCTGCGGTTTGAGGCCGATAAACTCTTTAAACTCTTTTAAACTTTTTAACAAGAGGATAAAGTTGGAACATTTGATGGTGTTTTCAGGTACACTTGCCTGGTGTGTTCCTACCGGCCCGTGTTTGACACGGTTGACACGCTGACCGTCCACCGGAACGGGAAGAGACACCTGGAAGGTGACACACCTGAGGGTCCTAATTATCGTGTTTAGTTAATCCCTTAAAAACTGAGCAAACTGGTTTAATTTCTTTCGAAAACTTCGGGGGGCTGAAGGCAGCGAGTAACTTGGTGAAATTAGGATAAAATGACAAGAAAGAGACGTGGAGAAAACTTCACGTGCTGCAGCTCAGTGCAGATGCAGCTTAATGTACAGTGCGCTCTTGCGCTCTGCAAACACAGTGTGATAGTGGGATGTCGATGGGAGTCTGCATTGGTCTCAGGAAAACAGTCAGGAAAACAGTCAGGATAACACATGGAACTCGTGGATAATTAAGGTAGTTTTACTCCAAAAGTGAACCTCTTAGGTTCTAAAGGTATAATTGTAGAATGAAATATATCACAACTTGGCTCAAAACAGTGAGTTATGGTTGTTATGAGAATGTGCTACCAGTGGCCGCTTTTTTTTTTTTTTTTTTTTTTTTATTACAAAAGAGGTTTTGGTGTACTATTTGAAAATAAGGCAATGTGCCTGTGCCCTCAGGCCCCCAAATCACTACATCTGCCCCTGGTAATAATAATGAGAGCTCAGGGCGAGCAGCTGGATGAAACACGGAGAGATGCTTCCTGGTGTTTCTGAATAATTCATCCAAAGTCTGATTAACCTGAAACTATGTCTATCTGTCTCACTGCACTGCTGTTGGACAATCAGCTGTTTCATCTGCGATCCTGTTTCATCCTGCTGGCAGCGGGGATCCTCTCTGTGTCATCCCTGCTGCCAGTGGAGATCCGCGATGTGTTTGAGATCCCCGCTGCCAGCTGCGGTGTTGGAGATCCACGCTGTCGGACATCCGCGCTGCCAGGCCCTGTTGAAGATCCTCGCTGTCTGAGGTCCGCACTGCTAGCGGCCATGTCAGAGATCCACGCTGTGTTGGAGATCCCTGCTGCCAGCGGCCATGTTGGAGATCCACGCCATTTTACTCTTTTCTTGTTAATTCTCAGGTCATTTCTTCTTTGTTGCTAATTGCCTTCTTCCCATGTTTTTGGAAGAAATCAAACCAATTTTCTCAGGTTTTACAGAGTTAATAATTATGCATTTCAATATTTTTTTCAGTACTACACAGTAAATGCCTCTGTGAGTGATCCATAAACTCGGATACAGTGATGATCAAATTATGGGATGATTTTGTTGCTTTGCTGTCTACAAATGGTTAGAGAATAAACATTATTATTATTTGATCTGTTGTGTTTTATCAGGATTGAAATCGTTCTATGGCAAGAAAGCACGGCTGAAGAATGAGAAAACGAAACGGCAACATGAGCAGTACGTCCAGAGAGAAGAGACAGGACAGGTTGGTAACTTTGACAGTCTGGAGCAGAAGGTGTGTCTGTTCAGGTGACTCCTGTCGGCAAACACAATCTCCTGATGCATCAAGTTAGACTGAAAAGATAACTGTCAGGAGTCGCTGAGTGAGTCATCATCAGAGAAAAACAACACGAGATGAACAAACGTCGTCTCTGACTGACTGTTCAGCCGTGTTGTTGTCATAGTGTGACCCTGATAAACGCTTGACAAAAGTTGGTGTCTGTTGTGGAAAAGATAAACAACATTTGTGGTTTTGTGTTGTGTTTTAGGAAGCCTCCTGTTCAGCTCCATTACTAGAACAAACACGATGGGTCACACATCATGCTCTGTTGAAGACCGCACCGTACAACAGCTGCCACACAAAAACCAGGTGGGTGAGAGGGTTTTAGAAAATGCACACTCTACATTAACAAATATTCAAAAACACGATTTTAAACATAAATCTGTCGTCATTTTCAAGTACAAAATCTGAAAAGGGACCACCGAGGATCGTCTCAGATCACAACAGCAACTCTTCCATCGAAACAGCAGCCGAGCAAGAAAAAGCTGCACGGAAACCTGAAGTGACAAACAGTTTATCACAAAATACTACAAGTAGCTGCACATCAGGTAAAGGAGGATAACGAGAACTGTGTTCTGATTAAATTTTAACACTATGAAACCTGGAACGACATCTTACACATACATTTAAACCTTTGAAAACCTGAGCAAACAGGTTTGATTTTTTTTTTTTTAAT
>NW_024631946.1:0-1919 GCF_008729295.1 Plectropomus leopardus
ACACACACACACACACACACACGCACACAAACACGAACACACAAACACAGCCCTATGTACAATATAGCATGCTTGGAGAGGGTGTGTTATGCTCATCCACATCCCTTTGCCAAGTTCTGAGTGGAGATATATATCTATTAAATCCTTCCATGGACTACGCCTGGACTTTCTTTGCGAAATGAGAAGAGACGTTGCTTTGAATCGCATATTTTGCAAGAAGGGAAGTCCCGAATGCTTCAGCTGCCTCTACCTTAAGATATGCATAACATGAATTGCACGTCATGTCATTTATTTTACATATGCTAAGGAAGAATTTATATAACACACAATTTTACAATTCTCCCATGAAATGATGCTTTTAGAAAAAACTAACTCTACAAACTAGAACACACACACACACACACACACACACACACACACACACACACACACACACACACAAAAACACAGTTTTGTTCAACAGGACAATAACAGAACAGGTGGGAGGTTTTATCATGCAACATGCCCTAAAGACCAAGTCCAAACACACATGATACATGTTTTTGCCTTGCCTCACCACACCACAGGGTGCCCTCCACCTCATCGTTTCCCCTCTTCGTCTTAGTGGAGCATGAACGAATGATGCTGTGGTGGAGGCAAGGGGGGGCGTTTAAAGCAAGATTTGGTTCAGGTGGAACATTTCGCTGGAGTGAAGAGCGCTACGGCAAATTACACATCCAGAAAGACTGGAGTTTGGGGTAAATACCGAGAAGGGAGAGAAATAAAAACAGAGGTAAGACAGAGAGGAAGAGGGAGTTCTCCACAGGGAACTGTTGCTCATTCTGACAGGGAAGCTGCTTTTTGTCGTTAAAGCCAGAGAACACCAACATGTTGACTCTCTTTGTCAGTGAAGAAATACACATTCAGAAGAAAGTCGCTCTCTTACTTTTGCATGTAAGTGTAGTCTGTATGGGTACATTCTTCTATCATGGTAAATATGTGACTTTATATGATGAAAGAAGGGTATGGCATTTTGAGAAATGGTCTTTTTTCTTTAAGTTCAATTGAAACATTTTTTTCAAAATAAGAGGATAAAAATACATGGTTCTGTATCCAAATTTGTATCAAACACCCATTACTGCATGTACACATAAAACCTTTTTGCAATAATCTCTTACTAACTAAGCTAAGTCCAAAAACACAACTGCACTGTTCACATTACACAATTTGTCTTGTAATCGGGAGTCTTGAAGTCATTGTGGTTTTCACACTACATGACTGAATGGCAACACACCACAAGATCTTTCACCAGAAAGAATCCCCAGTGAGTATGTCATGTGATGCCCGGGTCAAACCACATCCTGAGGTTGGAGGGGTGCTTACTAGAAAATACCACAGTCAAAAGTGTCAAAGCAGCATCCCAAGTATGTTATAGGCTAATAACTTACAGAAACATGGTGTGCAATAGTCCACCTTCCACGTTTTTTCTCTCTCTGTCACTTTCTCTCTCCATCTCAGACACTCACACCATGGGAAGCATCGCAGTTCTGCTTCTCTGCTCTCTCACTGGCTGTAGCTAGCCAACCAGGTCCCCAACAGGTCCAGATATTTAGCCTGCTAGATATCTGGGGAGCATTTGTGATGCACTGGGGCCTTGAGCAATTTGTGAGTGCCATGCCAAAGACCATTGGTCTGTGATCTGGGGCTTTTGTTTAGGAGCTCCAAAAACTGTTGACAAGCAGAAAATCAGGGCTAAAGTCATGTAGTGTGGACTAAGCATAATATAATTTTGTGTCTGTATGTTAAACAAGAATACTTTCACTTCTTACACTTGAAAATGCTGTTTTGACTTTTGTCAAACACTATGTCTCCTTTCCACCTTCCCCATTTTAAAAAGGACCAAACTAGCTATTCAGAATACATACAATGTCTTATCTGTT
>NW_024631947.1:0-3868 GCF_008729295.1 Plectropomus leopardus
ACTTTTGACTGATGTCACAAAAACTACATTCTTTCTACGTTTTTTTCAGTCAACATATCACTCAGGAGGAAGGCTGGTCTCAGGGTTCATAAAATGAAACATATTCTGTACTGCTTCCATTTGTAATGTAAGAAGGGCAGTTTTAAAGTGGAGCTGGATTATACGGCATGGTTTGCCTGTTATGGCTCATAGCCTCTGAGTTGGCTGTCGGTGAATGTTTCCTCAAACAGCCCTCATAGGGTCTGAGCTGTCACTGTTCCCCATGCTAATGTCCCATTTGACTACAACTCAGACTGGAAACACATTTTTGGCAAGACGGAATCACCAATTGAAGGAGGAGTGAGAGGAAAGAGGGCTGTGGTAAAAGACTGCTCGGTTTAGTGAAATAAATGCAAAGGGTTCATCATCTGGGGAGAATGACTACGTTCAGGAAATTCTATGGCAATCTGCCCATTAAATGTTTTTTTTTTGTGTGTAGGTGGAAAATTTGGCCTGATAGGGACAAAAAGAAGAAAAGTTATGAGAATGGCCGAGCATAAAGCTTCATCCTCTTCATCATCTTTTGAAAATGCAGTCCCTTCAGTTGTGGTGTAAACTGGCAATGACGGATCCCATGAGAACAGTGACGTCATGGCCACACTTTGTGCATGTACATCTATGGTGTGTCCTTACATAGTTAGTCTGCCAACTTCTTGCCTGGCATGCATACTAAAATTTTTGTTTTTGCGGATCTTTGTACACAAGGATCGTTTTCACGATTTGTTATCATAAGAACACAGATTTTTTTAATTTCAATTCTAAGAAAAGACTAATCTGTTTTTAGTAGGGCTGTTCTCATCTAAAAGTGGCCGTAATTTCTACAGAATCAAAACAGGTACAATGGAGTTTGTGCCAAGCTTCTGCATAGAGTTCAACTTTGGTGAACTTTGACATTTTAAATTCAATCAATTTACCACTTACTCTTAAGAGTGCTGATCTTTAAGAGGAAGGAGAAACGGAAGGTTCAAAATGGACAAAGCTAATGTATGAGCTGCATTGGCTTTTTCTTTATAACCTTGGTCTGCTGGAGCAGTTTGCTTCCCTAAAGGGATTTGTAATGATTTGACAGTAGTGAATAAGACATTGATTTTTCATTAACCAAGCCTATGGACTAAACTACTGCCTCCTGCAAGCACATATTCCAGGTAAATTACCCTGGCATGTGAATGATATACTTTTGCTGTTCATCTGGTAATTTAACAACAAAAGATAAACTGTTGCTGCTGTAATAACTTTCCAAAGTAGTAAAATTTTGTGTCAAATCTTTTTCTAACTGCTAAGTAAGGTTTTGGTGTCTGATGCAATGCATGTTTTTGTGCTTCGATGGCTGTGGGATGAAACATTGCAGTTTAAATGGGTTTCAGTGGTGCTGTTTATACATTTAACTACTTAAATGTAACGGTTTTGTTTCCACAGTGTATTTAAGGCTTATTGTGGGAGCTGAGCTGGAAATTATCAAGATTAAACAAAAATACAAAATCCTGCCAAAACATGCACCATATGCATGAACACAGCCACAGTTATATAAAAAAAAGAAGAATGAAAAGCACTTAAAATGCTCCCAATGGTCCCTAACAGTTAAGGGTGTTTTACAAATCAAATAGGACAGGGGAAAAAATACCTACAGATAATGCTAATTTTACAAATTCCTGTAGCGAAAGCAGCACTGCTGAGGGATGTTTCAACTGGAAGTATGCAGTGCCAGCTCTTCACTGGTGAAATATAAAGCAATAATATCAGTGAGCTCAGAGGTTGTGGGATGCCACTGAAGACACAAGGAGAGCCTGGTTTTATGGCCTCAGTTATCAGATTTATATTTTACTTTCTGGGGAGTATTTACTTACATACCCACATCTGACCCGCATCTGCTGCCCGACCCCTACACTTGCGCAGTGAAAAGACTTGAATTCCCTTGTTGTTAAAAAGCAGCAGGTCATCACTTCCAGCCCGCCTGGTTGTGGTAGAAGTGAGGGAGGACTGGAGCTGTGGGAGAGACAGAGGTATAGAAGACAGAATCTATTTTGTGTCCAAGTGCCAAACTACTAAACAGGTCAACAGCACTCTTCTGTAAAGACGTGTCTGACAGTAAACTACCCACACTGCTACTCAAAATGCAGCATTATGTAAATCCCCAGTGAATGCCTTTACACCACATTCATGTAGCTATTTTAAACAGGGTTAATCTACTGGTTGAGGGATTTAATGGGGATATTAATCTGTCAGGAAAGGCCTACACATACACCCATAATTCTGCTGTTTGGAGCCTGTTTTATCACCTGCTATTGAATAGTCGCTGAGGCTCCTCAATAGTGTTTGGGATGATGAAATCCTTTCACTCCCACCCATCTGTACTGAGGCAATAGGTGGATCGGGATGCTTTTTTTTGGCAAATAACAGTAGAAATAATAAAACAATAATCAAATAATGCCACTGTAACAAATCCCTCACATACTCCCACAACACACATTAATATCTATCAGGGTCAAAATATTACCCCTACTGTGCAATTTTCCCTGTTTGTTTTTTTTTCTGATGAAATATTATGTTACTTGACACTGTTAAATAACTTCCAAAGTTGTTTTCTGAGAAATATTACTTTTGCTTGTTTCTGTTAGCCAACTCACAATTTTTCGCAATACTGTTGATTTTATTTTAATTTATTTCGAACATGTAAAGAAGTAAATAAAGAAAATAATACACCAAAACAAACAAACCAAAACCAAAGGAATAATTACAGTCAAGGAAAAACGTAAAGAAAAATAACAAAAAAAAACATGGCCCAATACATATTGACTTGCTTTACATATTCGAAAAGGAGTGCGAAGAGGTAAGTGTCGCTGTTCTCAATATTATCAATACCCTACAGAGAATCCCACCAAAAATGCTAGTCCATTCTAAATGGTACTTCTTATTCCAGACTTGCTGAAAAAATATTAGGTTAGCAGTTTCTGAAGAAATGTTTAAACCTTTAAAAATTGGATTGACATCATTTTTCTTGTGCTGTATTCAGACACCTTCACAAGTGCTACAAAATCTTTTGCAATGAGCAACTTGGCAAGAACTGTTTCACAAATTAGCTAGTAGACCCCCCCCCCCCCCCGTATATATTTACAGTTTCCACAATTACTTGTTTTGGATCCAGAATAATTTAAGCTTGCGTAAGCACAGTGAATTGGAATAAAGTGGAATAGTTGTAAGGACGTGCATAAATCAGAGACGAACACATGGGTAGCTCAGAACCTATGGGCACTACAGAGACATACCCCTGTGTGGTGCAACAAGGCCTAAAAAAGCAATGATTATATGGAGGCTCTCACTGCGCTGCAAATGAAGAAAACACATGCAAATAGACAAAAAACAAGCAAATGCAGAAAACATCTTTATCAATTTGACAAGAAAGGCAGCAGTTATCAAAAAGCTCTGCTTTGTTTAGTTTTGTTTTCCCTCATTGCAGCATTTTTTCTAAATGCTGTGTGAATGTTGTCAAATGCATCGTTTTTTTTTTATTTGATTGTGATTTCTTAATGTGCAGTGCGTTGATCACTCAGGGCCGTAGTAGCATTAAGTCACTGTAATGCACAAACGGATGGAAGTGGGCCCTGAGCTTTAACAGCAGCATCCTTCTCTGCTTAGAACAAATCTATAAAAGTACAGAATCCCGGTCTTTTCCAGAGGGGCAGCAAACTGCTTCCACATGTGCTTTTTCCATATCCCGCTGCTATTCTGGAATTTCGTTTATGTACATTGTCAAACTTCTCACACTGTGAGAATAAAGGCATAAAAGCAATTAGGGGCCGGGGGGGTGCAGAGACAGGGGGGAGGACAGCGG
>NW_024631948.1:0-5244 GCF_008729295.1 Plectropomus leopardus
ACACACACACACACACACACACATACAAATATAGACACACCGCAGAATTTGGATTGGATTTCATTGTATTTATGCCGCCATCAGTCACAATAAACACGCAGCGGCTGATCCTGTCGAAAGGAAGCCAAGTGCCTTCAGCGCAGGCATGTTTACAGCTCGGTGAGGAATGGATGGATACGCACAGAGGTATTTTCTAAAAATACACAAAAAGCAACAACAATGACATTAAAAAAAAAAGCAGTCGGCAGAGAAAACAGTGCGAGGTCAGAGCGCACAGAGCCAGGAAGCCACAGGTATGCACGTACTGCACCACCAAACACACTCTGGACAGTGTTGAGGAACATGCAAAAACACACACACACACACACACACACACACACACAGTGTTCTTACTGGAGCGTGGAGCAGCGACTGTGCTGCAAAGCTTCGTCCCCACACATAATAGAAATCAACTGTGCTCATCACGTTGCCAGCAAAGTACACAACATACTGTTTCTATCTGTGTGTGGAGCTGCTCTAAGTGTTGGTACCTTTAACCCTTTAAAATCTGAGCAAACTGACTTTCATTTTTTTCAAAAACATGAGACTTAACAAGGAATGACACAAAAATCATCTAAAAATGGGAAAAATTGAAAAGAAAATTATCTGAAAATGAGCACAAAAAAAAAAGATATACAGTTTTACAGTAAAGAAAATGTAAGTAAGAAATGACCTGAGAAAAGTGCATAAAAATGTAATAATTATCTAAGATAATTTTCAATATAGAATTTGACAATAATAATAATCATAGCTTTACGGATTAAAAAAAAATACTAATTTCTTGCAATTTTCAAGAAATTTCTTGCAAAGTTGCTCATTGCCCTTTAAAATTTCGATCTTGAGTTCCAGTGAACATTTGTGACAAATTTGAAGAAATGCCCACAAGACATTCTTGTGATATCGCAATAACGAGAGTGAGACAAATGCAAGGTCACCTTGACCATTAACTTTTACCACTGAAATCTAACCCGTTTATCTTTGACTCAAAGTGGACGTTTGTGCCAAATATAAAGAAATTCTCTCAATGTGTTATTGAGATACTAAGTTCATGGAAAGGAAACAGATGCAAGGTTACACTAACCTTGACCGTTGACCACCATATTCTAATAAATTCATTGTTGAATCCAAGTGGAAGTTTGTGCCAAATTTGAATAAATTATCTAAAGGTGTTTCTGAGGTATTTCATATACAAGTATGGGACATGGGACTTATATGGGACTTATCAAGAGTGAGACAAATGCAATGTCACTTTGACCTTGACCTTTTACCACCAAAATGTAACCCGTTTATCCTTGACTCAAAGTGGACATTTGTGCCAAATTCAAAGAAAATACCTCAAGGTGTTCCTGAGGTATTTCATTTACAAGGATGGGACTCACGTACGAATGTACAGACACCATACAAACATAATGCACTGCCACATATATCAGACACAAAAAAACCAGAATGTCTTTTAAATTAACTGAATTTGGGGCAACGTTTTGCTGCCAAAAAAGCTCAACTGACACACTGGTGATGTAATACTCCACAGGCTAGAAGTGCCAAAGACATAAACATAAACTCACAGCAACATACACTCTGATAGTCCCCACGAAATGTAACAGCACTGCTAAACCACAGGATGAGACCTTAGCTCAATCTAAAGGCATCCTTCATACATAAAGATGTGCTTAAGCGTGTATATTTTCATTTCTGTGATTGCTTTAACAATACTGTGCCAACTGCAAAACAAACCGTGGCACCTGTGATTCATGGGAACTGGCTCCATCAAACCAGCTTTAAAAGCACTTTGGCTTCTCTGCTGGTGTTTGTGATCAGACAGCCCGCTCCAGATTGACATATGCAATTTGAATTTGAATGATCTGATTGTCTTGGCTTGTGACGAGATCGTGGCCAAGAAGTGTTTTCACTTTCATCTGCAGTTATCTGTTTTCTTTCCAGTCTTTACCTCGAACAGTCCGGCTGAACATTGCATGGTCTTTCTCAACAACACCCTGCTTCATTTTCGCAGTTCGACACATTCGCACCCACAGTCTCCTAATGCAGAAGTTTGGGGTTGAGCGTGAGGCTCATGGGCATCTCTGCGGCTGCCCCCAACTGGTCCAGGAGTTAAACTGGTCCAGTTGTTCTCCCTCGAAGCTGCAGGTTGATGTCTTTCCCACAAATTTCCATGCCAGCATCACCTCATCTTCTGTTTCTGTTTCTGTTTCTGCTGTGCCGTCTTAATCACGGCATCCTCCGCCAAACCGACACTCTCTGTCAAATCTAAAGCGATGTCTCTGCTTCATGAGCTTTTGTAGATTCAAAACAACAGACAACTAAAACTGCCAGACGACTGGATGTAAGTTACTACGTTTTCTTGTACAAACTGCTTTCAGTTTACTCTAAAACCCTCTTTTGGAGAGCGTTATGTGCTACTTTACTGCACATCTTCACTACTTCTCTACTGCCAGTGGATCCCATGCACCCTCTGAAAGAGCCCCGAATGTCCTCAAACATATAGAAATGCCCTAAAATCCTACAAATGTCCTGATATTTAAGAATCAGAGAAATGACATGAAATTCTAGAAATGTCCTGAAATCCTAGAAGCATCTTAAAATCCTAGAAATTTGTGAAAATCAGAGAAGTGTCAAAAATTCTTGAAATGTCCAGAAATACTAGAAACCTGAAATCCTTAAAACATCCTCAAAATGTCCTGAAATCTTCAAAATCTCGAGTCTTAGAAATATCCTAAAATCCTAGAAACGCCCTTTAATTACAGAAATGTCCAAACTTGTACGGGGCTGCTGCGACTGAGCCAAAAACACACAGAGAGGTAGAAACATAGTGCAAAGAATAAAATCTTGAAGCAGAAAAGTAGTAAAACATGTACGCACACGCACACGCACACGCACACACACACACACACACACACACACACGCACACACACACACACACTCCCTCTCCTCCAAATCAGAAATGCAAACAGAGGTCAGAGTTCAGAGGGATCAATGACCAAAATCCCGCTCCATCATCCCGTCTGCTTCCGGACCGGCGCATCTGTGCGTTTGAAGCGGGCAGGAAGGCGTGCCGCCGTGGTAACCAGATAGCAGCGTGTGCAGGAGCGTAGAAATCAAGCCAGGTCAAATAGCGGAGTCATTACTCTGATTGAAAGAGCGATTAGTGCTGTCTGGTCAGCAAGAGACCGGAGAGAAACTGTTACACATGAAAACATCTGTCTGGAGTTTTTGTTATTTAGACAGATGATTTCAGATTCAAAGAGTCTGAAGAATCAGACAAAGGCGGACGGGATCAGCGGGAACATCTCAAAAAAAGCTCCTGATTTCACAACTTTTTCACATAACTGCTGCTTACATATTTTGTCACGTTTATTTGACTGATAGGGAGCATGCATGTGTCTCAGCAGCTTGTTTTGCCTGCAGAGAGGTGCTGCAGCCAGGCTTATGTTTATTTATCTATTTAAGGTTAAGAAAAGGTTTCCTGAACATTCAGCTTTATGGGTTTTATTTGTTTGTTTTTTACACAATTACGTGTTGAATAGAGATACACAAAGATGGGCGATTCTTATTTCTAATTTTTCGAAAAACATGTTTTTCCAAATTTGATGAAATCCAGCCTTTTTACTTTTATTTTTATGAAGAAATAATGGTTTCTTTGAATTTTTTTGACATTTTTACAGAAAACATGCCCACAGTTTTGGATGGAATGTTTTCTTTTAAAAAAAAATTGGCAATTTTTAGAGAAAAAAAAATATGATATTTAATTGATTTATTTCTTTTATTTTACTGCCAAAATCACAGTGAAAAATTTGCCTTTTTTTCTTTTTTCATTTTTACAATTTTCTAAGAAAAAAATTATAAAAACAACAACCTTGAGTCCCATTTGAATCACTTCATGTTTCAATCACTTCACATGCTTGAATCACTCTCAGATTGCTGGTGGCGTTTTTCAGTGGATATCTAGTTACATTTTAATTTCAAGGTCTTAAGGGTCTTTATTTAAAAAAAAAAAATAAAACACCTAAACCATTTTTTACAATTAGTCTGAAATCTGCTACTTGAGCTTTCCCATTTTGAAATGAAGGTTTAATTAAATTTGGTCGAATGCCACAGCTTCACCTCCTGGGTCGGCGCTTTTCTGTCCACCAAGCCAAAGTCAGTGAATTCACACAGACTCATAGTTTGTCTTTCTTTTCATATCTTTTCCTTTTTTCTACTTTCCAATTCACTTTGATCACTTTTGCCTCCAATCACTCCTCCTCCTCCTCCTCCTCCTCCTCCTCCTCCTCCCTCCGCCTTTCTTTCTTCCGCCGGTCACGGATCAATGGTACCTCACTGGTTCCCAGCCCCCACGGAGAATCAACACACTAATACACATGCATGAGCATATACAAACAGGAATACAGATCTATTTACACAAAAGCACGAGTTTATTCACAGATGCACACGGAGAAACACTGTCGAACACGCAGACACTGAACACACACACAAATATGCTCGCTAAAAAAAGCCACACGACCCACAGGAATATGAGTACGAATAAAATAAAGGGCCAAAGTTTGTAACCACCAACCAAATCAGACTTTAAAGACACAGCTGTATATTGGTTTAACTCCTACTCGCCAAACAGGAAACAGGTGTGTACAGCTGGTGAGGCCCAGTCCAAAGTTATGGAGGTCACATGTGGGGTACCACAGGGCTCCATTTTGGGACCACTGTTGTTTTAAGTTTATGTTGATAATATGCTGGCAGCAGTGACACCTAAAATGATGCAGACTGTGACTGTAGTCATATTTTGAGACCATGGAGCCCTACTGCGATTTGCAAATACTACTTATCTATGAACTGGAAAGCTGTTCTGTCCATTTTTGTATACTGGGATCTCCTAATGGAACAACCTGCCCCTGCATATCAAACAAAGCCAAATAAAGGCAACTGAGTTTTTTTATGTCATGGTGCTCCTGTGAGTTGTTGTGCAGTAAAATTCCAAATAAAAATCAAATAAAATCAAACAAGGATACACAGTGTGCGTTTTGTTGCAAAATGTGCATAAACATGTTTGCCTCTTTGGGGCTTATAGTGTTACATACAGGGTTCAAGTTTCCTGTGTGTGTTTATGGGCACGTATGAGCTTGTGTCTCCATGTATGTTGATCTCTCTCTGTGTGTGTGTGTGTGTGTGTGTGTGTGTGTGTGTGTGTGTGT
>NW_024631949.1:0-4613 GCF_008729295.1 Plectropomus leopardus
GCTAAATCAGCCTATTTTTTCTTCTTTTCTTATTAGCTTGTTAAGCCCAACATGCAGAAAACTTCTGAGGTGGCAACCCTTTACTAGAACTGGACTTGCACAGTTTACAAAGATTAGAAAATATGGAAATAAAGCATTGTTACTATACTGGATAATAAACTCTTTCTCTGAGAATGTTGATTATGTTTTTGCACCATATTCATCTCCTCAAATGAATCAGTCTATAGCCATCTTATTGAAATTTGGGAACAATGGATGAGGAGGAAGACTGCAAATCAATAGAGAAACTTTTGCATCCTCTGTTCACCAGATTTTAGAGGCTAATAGCTTTCAGCAACAATAAAAATATATACAGTAAGTAATTTATTCACAAGTAATCCGTCTTTTCAGTCTCAATTTTAATTTGTTTTTAGTCGGCCTAATTTCTGTGTATTGTATGTGATTACTTGGACTATTTATTCTGTCAGTGTTGTCGTCATGTGTTGTGTCTATGCTTTAACGAACTATTCTTTTCCTGTATATATTAGTTATTAATCACAGAAGAGAAATAAACAGGCCATGTTCATGGCAGCTACAGACATTCACAGACCGCTATAAATTTAGGTAATAGCCTGCTGAGACAAAAGCTAATCACCGTTGGGAACATTTTGTGTGTGGCGTTTACCGGAGATGATGGTTATGCTTTTGAAATTAGATTTACAAAATGAATTAAAATGCAACATCAAGACTTTTCACTTGGTCACTTCGATTTAAAGCTTGTATTTCACGCAGCAGTTTCCATTTCCTGTCTTCTATTTTTTTTTTTTTTTTTTAATTTTCACAATATAAAATTAGTCTGAACTCAGTGTCCTTACTGCAACATGAGTTACCTATTGTCAACATTTAATTATTCACAAAATGTTTTTGGGTTGTTTTTATAGTTAAACAGTGGAAAAATAAGAAACTACTTTTATACTTTTTTTCTCTGTTTTTTGGTCATTAACCTCTGTATCGACTGCAGATGCCTTTTACCAACATAAACAAAAAAACTGAGAAAAAAACAGGTAAAAAGACTATATTTGTAATTATATATTCAAAATAATGTTACAGAAAAAAATCTGTTAAGTTTATTTTATTTTTAGCCCTTTATTCAGGCCATTTATTATTAATTTATCCTTTGTCATTTTCTTTTAATTTTCTACTAATATCTTGCTAATTTTGGGCCATTTCTTGTTAAGATACCTTTATTTTAATGCAATTGCTGTTGGCCTAATTTCAGTTAACCAAATGCACCAGACTAGACCAATTGTTAACTTATAGCTATCCACAGGCCTCATATAAATGCATCTAGCCTTGTGCAGTTTTTGCTCATTATTATTTTATCATCTAAAACATTACATTTAGCTTCCTGTTAACATCACCTGCAGGCAAATCATTGTCCGAAATGTTCTAGATACAGTTGAGGAGCCATCTAGTGGCTTAGCCTAGGTACTACAAAAAGAATACAAAAAATTCAATATTATCTATCCAATCTTGTGCTGATATTGCTTAAGAGGCTTTTTAAAAAAGGAAATAATGATGATCCCTTTGAAATAGTCATCCTACTGAAAATTATCCAAAAATTTGAGTGGATTATGTGAATCTTTTGCAACCAATATAAACCAGTTTACCAAAATGACCAATATTCTAATGTAAGAGTTTTAATTAGCTGGAAAAAGAGCTGCCACTTCCCCTGAAAACTAAATTGTCCACCAAAAGCTCCAAAAAGCTTGATCACTGCCAACTGGTTTGTTCTAATTTAACTGGAAATGTGTTTGGAAATATACACCACTCAATAGTTTCTGATTAGCTTTACTTTTCTTACTGGGAAAGGACCTTTAGCTTATCCTGAGGTCCTGTCTTGAAGAGGTTCCCTGTGTAAAAAAAAAAGTTTGATTATCTTGATTATTTCAGGTAGATGCTTACGTGTTAACTGTAAATAAATTATTGCGTTAAATCAAATTAACACACACCAATTATCGGGCCATGTAGTATTTCAGCACATGTAGATCACACAGTGCAAAGAGAGAGAGACAGAAAAAAACAGTGTTAAGGGTCTGTCAGTTCATTTTTGGTTTGGTTTCTAAACCTTTTCAGTATGCATTTGTACATGTTTTACTTATTTAGCCTATTTTAACTAAAAGGAATTTAAAGGGAAAGTTTATCCCCGGATCAAAAATACATATTTTAACTCTTATCTGTAGTGCTTTTTATCAATAAGGGGTCGATAGATCATCAGCCTGGATGATTATTGGGGCTGATATTTGGCATTTTGCCGATTATCTGTATCTGCATTTTATTTTAATGATCGACAATAAAATTAAAAAGTGTCAGCGAGGAGGAACTTTGACTTTGTAAAACCTCAGGGAGCTCCTTTTAGCTATTTATTTTTGATTTAAATTTTCAATTACCTTTATTTAAAAAAAAAAGTTCACGTCTGGTTAAACATTTGCTAAATGAGTTTTAACAAAGTTTAGTGTTGGAGTTTGTTATTCCAAATTCTAAAATTGAAAGAAAATATTTTATTTTTATTGTAAACAGTAAACAGTCTCATTAACTACAATAATCGGTATCGGTATCAGCCCTGAATACTTAATATCGGTCGACCCCAATTATCAGTCGACACTGTTTTGTTGTGAGTTGCAGAATGTTGGAGACATCGGTCGCATGAGTCTTAAAACATGGAAACCATTAGCATTTTAGCATCTCTGGTTCCCTTGTGTCAAAGTCAATGGGTTCTTTGATTGGCTTTTTGGTTAAAAGCCTGAAATAAAGACTTTAAGGTCTTGCTTTACGACATAAAATGAACTAAACGTTACTAAAACATTACCACTACCATTCTCAAAACGTTTTTAGAATGAAAAATGGCTATCTGGGATGGTTCCTACATTAAAGTGCTCATAACCAGGTCTGTGGATTATCTTTAGTAACTGATTGATGATTTCTGCAAAGACATTGCTGTTGAGTTTTTCAGTATGTTTTTGGGCTCTTTTAACACCAGTTGAGTGCCATCAGGTTCCATTATATTGGAGAGACGACATCTTTACAGCAGATATCACCCAGCTGAAATAACCAGCTTTTTTGACCAGTCTAAAGTATATTTTTGCATCATTTTTTAAGGTTTAGCTGGTCATACCAGCTTCTGATGGTCACTCCAGCTGGTTTATCCTTTGAAGTTATTGTAAAAATTGAAACCAAATCTATGTTTAAGTATGAAGACATAACAGAAGCAAAGAGCATAAATCAGTTAAGTCTTCTGTCACCTGAATCAGAAACAAAATCCGGTTTTATTGCCAAGTACATTTGCATAAGTCCACACAAGGAATGTGACTTGGTGTTTTGGTGCAAACCAATAGAAGTGACACAAAATGTATGTTTGTACAGCTTTTCAGAAGTATAGTTACAGTGCAAATATCTTACGTTTAAATAATTCAGTTGTGTGTTATACATAAAGATAAATGTGCACAGCGTTGCTGGTCACACCAGCATCAAAGACCAACAAGAACTGGGTCAGGACCATCTTCAACCAGCTAAAACCAGCTAACAACATTGGCTGGTTTTTAGATGTTTTGTTTGTTTGTTTGTTTGTTTGTTTGTTTGTTTTTCAGCAGGGTAACACTCTGCATCTCACATTAAACACTCCAGACTGATAAATAGCACCACGAGTATGAGGGGAAATATGTATTTTTGATTTTGGAGCGAAGTGTCCCCTTTTGTTTGTTAGTTTGCGTCTTACCCGCGAGGCCATGTCATGCTGTTGAGGGTCTCGTGTTTCTTCACAAAGTGACGCACGCCGTCCCTCTTTCCCGCTCTGCGTCCGTTCAGGTGTAAAACTGCGTCGTATTTCTGCACGGTGTCCATGTCGGTGTCAGCGGCTCTCCATGACGGTTTCTCCGGGTCTCCAGCGCAGGTGTCTTCACCCTCCACAGGCCCCGACTCCTCCTCCACCTGCCCGCCGGGACGGCCCCTCCTGTCAGGTGACGAAGCCCAGGTGTCCTCGTACTCCGCCCCCAGAGTGAGCATCCTCCACGAGCCCAGCGTGGCCGCGCGGACCGCTGTTAGAGGAAAATAAATTAACCCCGCGGGACTATTTGGCGCATTTATGTACTTTTAATATTTTAAATTTTGAAAAATATTTTTGTGCTGTGTTCATGGCATACATTTTGGCAAGATTGTGTATTTTTATTTAATTTTGGAATTTCCAGCTCATTTCCTACAACAAGTATAAAATATACCGTGTAAACAAAATTGCTATATTCATACTGTTAAGTGCAAAAAAAAAAAAAAGAAAAAGAAAGAAAAGTGCCATTGTAATTCATTCAAACTGCAATTTTTGATCCCACAGCCATCAAAGCATAAAACATGCATTGTATTATTTCTGGGTGTCAGTCTGGGCTTTTGCCTTGAATTTTTTTTTTCATTTTTACTATTTTTTGTTGCTGTTGTTGTTTGTTTATTTTAAATATAGTGGCATCATGACAAAAATCTGTCATTTAAAGGGTAAAATTCTGAAAATAAATGAATATTTGAAATTTATGATGAAGTACTGATGTTGGTTCAAAAAATAAGCCCAGTGAAAGAAGAAAGTCATAATA
>NW_024631950.1:0-7229 GCF_008729295.1 Plectropomus leopardus
GTTTTGATTTATTTTAAAAACATGGGCAAAAAGCAACAAGCAAGTTAACAAGACATGGCCTAAAAATAGAGAAAAATCTGGAAAAAAAAAAAGGTTAGAAGAAAATTACATGAAAATAAGCACAAGAGTTAAAAAAAAAACCTTAAATGTGCAAGATGTGCATTATTATACATTATTGTAATTATAAATAAAACACAGTTTCCTTGCATTGTTTTGGATATTTTTCTAATAATTCGCCCCCTTTTTTAAATACTGATTTTTGGGTAATTTTCTTGTCGCTGTTTTTTCGGACATCTCTTGCCTCGTTGTTCCCTGCCTCTTTTCTCAGTGGTTTTGAAGGAAATAAAATTCAATTTGCTCAGGGTTCAAAGGGTCCAGGTTTCAAGATTTGCTGCATAATAATGTACAATTGTAAAAAAAAAAAAAAAAAGACTTTTTTTCTGGCTTTGACTTTTTAGTTTTGAATCCAGACATAATATAATAAATACAAAGCAACCCCAGAGAACACACCTCCACACAGGGTATTAAAAACTTCTCTAGTTTCAGTTTTTAATCTGCTTCTGGATCCACATCTGCATCATCAGAGGATACATGTGTCCCTTTTCATCACAGCAAGTGAAGAACTGTAAAATGTTTTAAAATCTCCTAACTTGCACTGTTAACAGATCCCTGTTTTTTTGGCTCTTTACCAAAAACTAATCACATATCCTTTGGCATGTGGCCAACACATCCAAGACACCTTTTATTAAATTTTCTTTTTTTTTTTTTTTTGGAGATGCTGCTAACAAAAAAAAAACACATAAAAACACATGACCTGCTTGGTAATAAAGACTGCCGGGGTTTATTACCATCTGAATCGCATGCAGCAGTTCGAACCATACTTCCGGCTCTGACTTTACAACAGAGGGTTAAACGATCAATGTGAGACACGGGATGCATACGTGTCTGCAGAATGTTTTCATGACTTAATGAGGAAGAAGAAAAATGGGCGATTCTTTCAGATAATGTATTCCTTTAACCTTTGGTGACCTGGAAAAGACGGGTTTAGTATGCACGGGCCTCTGCAGAAACTATTATGTCTCCATTGTTTTCTCTGTTTTGACAATCGGAGGTTTGAACTGCCGACCTTCAGGTCTCGCTCTTCAAACAGAGACTTGTTTGTTATTTTTGTTGAGACTTGCTGTATTACATGGAGAGTTTACTGTGAACTTTTTCATTATGGAATTTGCTTTTCTTCTTGTCGAATAACTATTGAATTTATTTTACTTGAGGATATTGGTTTCACCTACAGAGTGTATTTATTGAGTGTCTTCAATGCACTTTACTCAAAAACAATTCCCAGTGAGAATCACTGTATTTTTATTGTGAATTAGAAAAAGGTTGGGGGTCCAGATTTAGGCTGCGGGCTGTAAGTTGAGTATCACTGAGGTCGGATGTGTGCTCTTAAGATAAAGAGAGAGAAACTTTTGTTTTTTTGCCTGGACAGTGACACATATAGTGATTGTGTATGTGTATGTGTGTGTGTGTGTTTTGTGCATTTGATGATTGGTTGTAGACAGTTTATAGTCTCCTGATCCCTTTTCTCTTCAACAATGTGGAGACGGAGAAAGACACTGAGAGCAGTAGGGCCATGAGCCAGGTAAAGCTACAAAGCTGAAGAGAGAAAACATCATCTTTTTTGCACGTTTTTTAAACTTTTGTCTCATTAAATAATCCTGTTCCATAGATTTTGCCAGGAAAACCACAAGAATGTGACTATTTTCTGTTGGCAGGAAATCTGGAGAGAAGAAAAGTTCCCAGAAAATCCTAAAATTTCACAATGTCTTCACTCCATTTAGTCACACATTGCCTTTTCTCATTCCCACACTTCCACTTTATGTGATAACTGTGTTAAAGTAGTCTTTTTACAGCCTACTCTTACAGCAGAGAAAGATTAGAAAAGAAAGAAAAGCCGTATGAATTAGTATACGTATGAATTAAAAGTCCCGTGTATGTTTCACTCACTCCATCCCATGTCATGCTGACTTTTCTCTCTTTATATGCTCGGTTTGACATCGTCTCATTCAGACACTAAAGGGTGGCCTGTGCGTCTGCCGCTAACAACGCTGCCATATTTCACACCCTGGGAATGAGAATACACAGATAATACACAGAATATTGCAAGAAGATAATTTGTTTTTTCGATAAAATTATGAGCTGTGAAGACGCTCAGCGCTGATTGTGTTCTCATCTTTAAGTTAACGCAGCCAATGAGGTTTTTCCAATTTGAGCGTATTATTAATACTAATGAAATAGCCACATTTAATATGAATTTTCAGAGACTTTTGTATTGATCATTGGATCTTGTAATTTTTTTGTGGCACGTGTGACCGCATGTCTGTGCAATAAAAGCCAGTAAATGAGAGAATCGCTTTGTGTCGGCACGAGGTGATGAGATGAGGAGCTCTGCCCGCCGTCGACGGAGCTGCTAGCATGTTTTGCAGAGTTTGATTTCGCTATCGTCGCACAGATAAAACTATGCATACACCTGTAGACCAAGCAGGTGGCCAGCGAAGTTAAGGAGCAGCGCGTGGTTAAGGCAACAAGAAGTAAATCATTCGAACATGTTAATTGTGGCTAAATGGGACTACAGTGTTTGTTGGAGACGTCGTCACACCAGACACAAAAACTACTAATGAAACTAGCGACTGATCATTAGCTAGATCAGGTCGCTGTAACGGGAGAGAGTTTTGTAGAAAATTAAGCGCGTTAAATCAAATCAGAAGTTGAACGATTCGCGGTGATGACGTCTACGCAGTGCGACCACGATGTAGTTGGTTCATAGCCTAACAGCTTTTTGCTTCTGCCGATTTCATTTACACTTCAAAACACACAAAAGTTGTGTTCATCTGTGAGGATTATCATGCTGAACAAAACCTGTAAGTCTCACAAACTTGTGTTGATCACAGAGATGATTTTGTGTGATAATCGAAAATCCCATTCAAAAATCCCTTCAGGTTTTTGAAGAGAGAACCAGTGCGATGCTACAAAAATACGTCATCCCTTCAACACTTGTATCAGCATTTCCGGTCTTTAAATAAATTCCACGAGACCGTGCTGGTTGATTCAGACTAACCTCACCGAGCACATTAGGTTTGTATCAGCGGCCTCCACTCTCACTAACTCAGCAGTCACATATCATTTGCTTTCATTCATTCCTCCTCTCTCTCCCTCTCATTCTCTCTGCATCCACCTCCTGACAAAGTGTGTTTCTGCTCCTCCATATGACTTTCCTCCCTCTTCTTCTCCCTGTCAGTGAGAACTGATCTTATATACAGCAATATGCTGACGAAAATCTCTGCAGAGCACAACATAAAAGGGAGTGTGAGCATGAAAGAGCGCAGAGAGACAGAAGGAGAGTGGGAGTGTGCTCTAACAATACAGCGCTTTATTAAAATGTCAAACACAAAGGACTACAGAAAAAAGGGATATTACTGGTACCAAAAGCATATTAGGCAGAAGTAGATTTCTTGGAAGGAAAAATGTCAGTGGAACTCAATTTACTCTAACCTCAGACATTGAAGCGGACTGCTGCGCTCAGTCGCCACGCTTAAAACAAAGGTTAGAAAACGAACTAAATAAAAACAGGGAGCAAGACTGGATCTAGTTAACCCAACATTTTGTTGATCTGCAGAGGGTCAAACTCAGATGCTTTAATTGTTCTCCACGTCTATGTTATGGATCAGATGTAGATGCTTTAGTGATGCTACACTATCAAGCGGCAAAAAGTGAAATCAGTAATCTGCAAAGAAAACTGGCATCAACAAGCCAAAATGCAATTTCGAATTTGGATTATGAAGAGGCGTTTCACAATTAGTCACCAAACACATGTTCAACAAAAACAAGGCAAAATAAACGTCCTGCTGAAATCAGCATTCTTAAACGTCTCCTTCAGAAGAAAGAGATTTACTCACATGTTTTATGATATCTAAAAGCAGCATCTTGGTCTCTTTAGTGTGTTTCTTCTGAAGCCAATTATCTTTGTATTTACTGGGTCTTCACCAGTTCCCACTGTGCAGGATTCCTCTGAGGGTCAATAGATGCTTTCACAACAAAAAAGTCACAGAAAAAAAGACCTTTTAAAACAACCAGTGTTTCAGTAAACGCTCGAAAAGATGGTTTTTTTCTCCGGCTGGATGTCTTTTTATAGCTCAAAGTTTTGCATTTAATTCAGGCGATATTGCAACACAAATACAATGTTTTCTGTTACTGACCTTGGCCTTTGAACAGTAAATCATAGTTTCTGCTGCTTCTGTTTATCTCTTTAGCGCCGAACACAGAGACGCATCACTAAAAAAGCATCGCCAGAAAAAACGTTGTTTCCTGATGGTACAGCCCGCCTGTCGGGCGTGCATAACAGTTCAAACATTTTAAACTTTTCTGCTAAAGATGTGGATTCACAGCGCTCGTCAATGTCATTTTGGGCAACATGCACACATGGTGTTTTACCAGATGAACTTCCAAGGTGTTTTTGGAGCAGTCACACAACCGTTCTCCGTGTGATCACACCTTTAGGGAGGTATTTTCTTCCTGTTGTCATTCCCAGGTCATCAAATACTGACGCTCTGTCTGTCATGCCTCTTGGTGTCGAGCAGCGGTTACACTGCCTGTTCAAGGCGGGAAAATCACGCCGTTATATCGCCTCGCCGATCTGTATATAACGTCCCATCGTGGACAAGACAAAGTGGTCTCGCCTCTGAGCTGGGAACACTTTTGATCTCTGTAGCTAATTTCAACATCGATGACAACTGTACAAGGGGCGAATAAACGGACGAACGAACGAAACAATTTGATTTTGGTTACATGCATGACGAGAAACAGATTTTTTCACACTTTGTTTTTTTGTTTTTCAATCAATAACCAAATAAGGAATTGGCTTTAGGCTTATTTTTGCCTATCCGATATTAACCAAAGGATAACCCAGAATAACAGCAACACCAAAGAAACAAAATAAATAATAAAAAAAATAATCCCATCAAACTCTAAACTGTTTATTCTTTCACACTATAATCAGTCCCGTTTTTGTTAATTATTCCTGTTAGTTTCTGTACTTATTTCTACTTATTTCTGTCCTTCTGCAGCTGCAACAACCAAATGTCCCTGCTGGGGATCAATAAAACTGCATCTGATCTTATGTGTATTTTATGTTTCTAAATTAATAAAGAAACTAAACCAGTACATTTAATAGTTTATATAATAGTATAATAATAGCGTCATGCATTAAAGGGACCACAGACAGCAGGCTATTGAAATGTGCTTTGAAATTAAATAAATAAATGAATGAATAACTAAATGATTTGCTTTCAGCTCTAACAAAGTTCCCTCTTCAGCTCTGTCAAAGACGTCATTGATCATGTGTGAGAAGCTTTACATCTTCAGCGAAGCCGTTTCTTCTCTCAGACACAACTTAAGATGCTCGTTACCAAACCGGATTCATTGCCCTTATCTTTTTTATTTGACGAGTGAAAATAATTGACTCTGTCGTCACTCTCATTGTGGAGGAACATTATCTCCACATGCTTTAACATGCTCTTTTTGTAAAAATTCTGTGACACGAGGCGAGAAAAAAAGACGCTGGAGGCGGTCAGTGAGAAACGGAGCTCTTCCATCGCCGCGGCGGCAGATAAAGTAATTAACCCAGATACAGTTGGTTCTGCTGGCGGTTCATTTTCCAGGTATTCCTACCAGCCCGCGCTTTCCACCGCCATGGTTACAGAGGAAGTAATTAACAGACATACAGAGGGAATACGACTATATTAGATCCTGGATGAGTGCTCCTCTGGGACAGTTTGTTCTCGTTCTTTCACTCGCTTTTCTTTTCTGCGCACACACACACACATAAACTTTCTCCGTCTTCCACCTCTAGTCCTCCTATCTTTCCCTTTCGGTCGCCGTCTTCTCTTCCTTATCTCCTGGTTTCCCTCCCTCTTTCCATCCTCCTCTCTCTCTTCCCCGCCTCGGGCCATCCTCTAACTGCTATGATGACTTCATTTTCTGGGCTGAGGGGAACTTTCTTTATTAGCCAGTCTTAATGGTTCTTTACGATGGCCTAGATACGACAGTCAGTCTCCAGCACGCGCTGCCTGTGAGGCTGTATTTAACACGACTGTCAGTCTGACACGTCCACAAGTGTTCGACTGAAAAAGGCGTCTTTGCACTTTTTCCACACGTTTTTCAGGAGTTGTATAGCTATTTTCTGGACTTTCTGTCGACTCAAAGCACTTTCACTCTACATGCCGCATTCACCCATTCACACACACATTCACACACTGGTGGCGGAGGCTTTCGTACAAGGTGCCACTCGCTACTCAGTAATTATTCGCACGCACTCACACTCCAATGATGCAACATCGGGAGCACTTTGGGGCTCGGTATCTCGTCCGAGGATACCTGGACATGTTGGAGGAGCCGGGGATCGAACCACTGACCTTCTGCTTTGATGACCCGCTCTACCTCTGAGCCACAGCAGCTTCTTTTTCGTTATTATCTTTCCTTTTTCTTTCAATAAAATGGCGGCACAACTGATGTTTGTGCTTTTTTGCTGTGTGTTTTATATGTTTGTTGGCTCGGCCGCTAAATTGCGTGTCTGAAATGTCTTTTTTGATCTCAGGGATTTGATATTGTTTGATTTTATTGTATTAATAGTTGTTTTTAGTATATTTATTACTGCCTTTTTAATTGCACAGAACCGTCACTCAAATGCACGGTAAGGAGCTGGTGAGAAACAGCGTTTGATGGTTCATCCTGGTTCCCTCACCTCTCTCTCTCACTGCGTACGAGCGAGCATTAGCCTGACAAGTCCGTAAGTGGTTGTGTCTGAATGCAGGCAGGCAGCTCAAGGATCGACTTCCTCATTCACTCCTGGAAGTGTTGCTCAGTTTCCGTCTTCTTCGCCTCGTTCTTTCTCACCCACATTCATTATCTGTCATCCGTCTCCATTCAGAGTCACGCTCCATTATACAAGACCTACAAGACTGTATTTAACTTGGATATTAGGCTGTCAAGTCCAGCGCTGGCTACATGAACGGCAACAGAAGATGGAGTTCCTCTCGCCTTTAGTGATTCTCTGTTTCCTACGGAGGAGGATTTCACCCAGAATAAACATTTACAGATTTTTTTTTTTTAAACTTCAGACTAAACTCAAATGGTACAAAGAAAAAAGTGAATTAAATATTGAAATGACAAAGTGG
>NW_024631951.1:0-3010 GCF_008729295.1 Plectropomus leopardus
TGTGATATTATTTTAAAGCCAAATTCCAGCCCTAATTTGTAGTATTTGTGACAAAGAAGTTACCCTTTTTACCTGCCATACATTGTTTCTTCATTATACAGTACAGTTGGCTTTTTTAGCCAACCACACCTTACAAACTGAGCTAATTTCGATATGAAAATGCTTCTTTGGTCTCAAACTGTTGGAGAAGCCTTTTAAAGGGTTGTCAGACAGAGCAGTGATGATATGGGGTCAGAGAATTACGATGAATTATCTTTAGAGTCACTTTTATTGAGCACCGTTTCAGAGGAATATCGGAGGCACAAGAGAGAGTTGGAAAGACAAAAGGAATGAGAAGCGCAAAGAAAGAAGAATACGGAGTGAAGTGTATCCAGAGAAAGAGGAGGCAGGCGGAGGTGAGAAGAGTGGTGGAGAAAATGAGGAGGAAGGAGAAACTTACAGGAGAGAGTTTGTTTGGTGAGCTACAGTTCGAAGCATCACACACACTCATACTGCATTAAATCACAACTGTCAGTTTTGGCATGAATCATCACTTTTCTTCTCTGCTGGGATTCCCGGAAACTCTAATCTGTTCTTCTTTTAGTTTATTTTATAACCTTCAATCCCAATGCTTTAAAAAAGACTACATTGCTGGAGACAAATTAAAGCAATCGCTGATGGCAGACATGATTAATACTTGTCTCACTTCTCCGAGAAGTTGTGAATACTATGAGAAAGCAGAAGGGAGGGAGAGAGAGCGTGATATAAGAAAAGAATGGGAGGAGAGACGGAGGGATGGAGGGAGTGGGGGAGGTGAGAGTACATCCGAGCAGCTCAGCATGGTGATTTCTGTGACGGAAGTGAGGGAGGGGAAGGGATGGAGGAGGAACAACAGAGCTTGGCACACACAGAGAAAA
This sequence comes from Plectropomus leopardus, assembly GCF_008729295.1. NCBI lineage: Eukaryota > Metazoa > Chordata > Actinopteri > Perciformes > Serranidae > Plectropomus > Plectropomus leopardus. The sequence goes on from NW_024631951.1 coordinate 897, forward strand.
CTAGAGGGCGAGAAATTCTCCATGTCCCTGCTGCCATATGGTGAGCAGCCAGGCCGCAGCGCAGCACATACATGCACCAATGGAGAAGTACCCAGCGAAAAAGGCTAATCACATCATATTTTTCATAAATAGATATAGCTCTCTATTTAACCAAAAGAAACATTTGACGAAGAATACTTCATTTTTGATTTTTAATTTTCCAAGTATTCTTTAATTTTAATTTTTTTCACTTACATGAAAAACCTGCATTGTATACTCAAGATGCAAGATGCAAGATATTTTACAAAAATGCAAACACAACATTTTGATATCCTATGAAATAGTAGCCCACTAATGATTTTATGCCCTTAAGGTTAAGTTATAAAGTTAATGTGAAGTTCCAGAGGTTAGGTTTTGGCAAGTACAGTTACTGTGGTTAGGTTCTAATGCCTGGAACACATGGTCTGCGGGCGCAGCGAGTCAGCAACGCAGAACCTTTTGTTGTTTTTATTTTGGTGCTGTAAAACAAGTTGACAGCGCTCCACAGCTGCCTGTCGGCAGTGGTTAATAGAGAAAGAGTGGCTCACTGATTTTTTTTCTGCGTGCCGCACGTGGCTGTCAGTAAAAATACAGTGAAAATGGAGTTTTGATAATAACATCTCCTGCATAATCACCTTTTACATCAGTTTAAATGTCTTTCTCTGTCACAGAGATGAGAAAAAACATATATATCTGTTTTACTCAAACATTCCTGCTTCTGTTTCAAAATAAAAGCCCTCTGACAAGGTTTCTATCGACAGACTCCCATCAGTTGTTGATACAAGGCAGTTTATTGTGAAATATTTGCAGGAACGTGTTGCTGACGATGCAGGAGCTGCACGAATTCATAAATGAGTGACATATGTGGTTTTAATTGTGGCAATACAGTACTCATAACCGCAGGCAGCCCTGCAGAAGCATCACAGCAACAACACTGTCTGTGCAAAAAACGTGGGCGTGAAAAATGCTGTTTGGTGAGATTGCTGTCATGCACTGCTTACGCATGCAGTGTGTTCCAGGCCTAAAGGAGGAAACATGGTTGAGTCTCTTTAAGCAAGTGAATATCTCTGTGTAGGTTTAGGAAAAGAAACATGGTGACAATGTACCTTAAAATGACTGAAAGTTCACAGGGCTTTGAACACTGGTGTCCTGGGGAAAGTCCTTTGTTTAGTGAGTCAAATCCAGCAGAATGAACGGTTAAGTTTAATGCACCTGGCGCTCTACTGCTCCTTTCTCTGCCCGGAGTACACGCTGCGCTCCTACAGTGTGGTGCCATATTTGACTAAACAGTATATTTATTCCAATAGCACTTTTAATTCATGCTCCAGCTCCAAAAAAAAAAAAAAAAAAATGTGGTGGACGATGTTTTAATCCAAACAAACATGAATGAATGTGTGTGATTTTGGACTATACAACGTATTTCAATGTACTTATAGCACATGACTACTATATAAAAAGACTATTGTCTTGAAGAATTAAACCTGTCATTGAGAAGCTGAACACAATGATCTAATTTTGAAATAAATCTCAAAGGTATATCAACAGTTTCATAGCCTACTTACTTACTGTATATAATATGCAGACATTCATTTTTTTGAGGAATTTTATTCTTCAATTACAAAATACAGTTTTCAGCATATATACAGAACACTGTATATTCACCAGGAAACCTGACCAGCTTGTCTGTTAAGAAACAATCACAGGGTCTTAAAAATGATTTTTTCAAAGCACAAGTCTCTATGAAATATTGACCATCTGCTTGTTTCTTATTATAAATACCAAAAAGTCATTTTGACTTAATCCGGTAAAAGACTAAAGGCGTCCTGATTGACTCTGTGCATGGTGTGCATTTTTTATGAAAATGAGTGTTACAGCATTGTGATGTTAATAACATTTTTTCTCACCTCTGATTTTATATGAGTCCCATGTCAGTGTGATGCAACCTAACACAATCTATATGGCCAGTTTCATAATCCCCAGATTTCTATCAGCCTGTAAAGGTGATAAACTCCTCTCTGCAAATAATAAGGTGTTAAAGTGAGTGTAGGTGGATCTCCTTTGCATGCAAACAAATTCCTTTTCTGCATGCACACACA
>NW_024631952.1:0-4745 GCF_008729295.1 Plectropomus leopardus
GCATTCGTCAGACGTGAATGAAAGTGAGCTTCAAATCCAGAATCCCAAATCTTTCTGATCTGGAAACCACAAACGTCTTTCCTCTGATCTCGTCTTACTGAAACGAGCTTCACTTCACAGTGTTTTCAGATATTTGTGGAAATGCAGCTGAGGACATTTGTGTCTTTTATTTTTAAAGGAAACAGTCAAAATCTCGCTCGAGATCTGCTTTGAATTTAGCAATAAATTATTAATGATGGGCAGAAATGAACAAACTAATCTTTTTGAGCAACTCTCTTTAGTGTCCGCTGTGTTCTGGGTCGCCTGTTGAGCTTCTGAACCGGACTCCTGCATCAAAGTCCAGGTTTGTTGGATCCACTTTCGCTCCTCCCGTTCGCCCTACAGAGACCTTCATGCTCCTTCATGCTCCTTATATAATGTTGTTACCTGCAGAGTTTCTACCTGATGCTGTTTACGAGTGTTTCATGCAAACTCAAAAAAATATCTTTTGGCGTGATGATTTTACACCAAAAGCAGCGTCAAAGCAACGGTATTTCACTTCGAGCTGCAAAAACTCTGCTGGAGAAATGCAACTGTTTCTTAGTGTGTAGAAATTATTATTAGTAAAAAGTAGATAAAAGTATGTAAATGAATTTTCATACATTCCTTCACAACTGGATTAATTTACAAAAGAAAAAATCATCTGAAATTGAAAGTAATGATTAAAAGTTTTCCTCATCTCAAACTCAAGGAGTAAAAGTGACTAAAACTAATCAGCATTTTCCTCTCAGGACTAAGATCAAAATAGCTGCCAACATTAACACCGATATTCAGTTTTTTGGGGTTTTATTGTCCATCACGGATTGGCATTCGCACAGAGGGGAGGCGTGTGTTAATGCACATACTGGAGCGAGTCGGGCAAAGTTTGGACATGGTTCAGTCTGACGGCGATCATGATTCAGCAGGCTGATCATCGTCGGCCAGATTTCATGGTGCGAATCTGTTGACTTCCATTTCATAGTCCACTAATGGAGCAGAGCAGGCGGCCGCTGCGACTGCTGATTGGTTTAAAGTGAGTGTGTGTGTACGCATGTGTGTGTGTGTGTGTGTGTGAGAGCAGCTGATCACAGGTAAACTTGACAATCACCGATCCCTTTGAACTAACAAAAGCAGCTAAATGTGGTCGAGGCGGGCGCTCTCCGTCTCCGCGCCGGCTCGACACAAACTCTCATTTTTGTTTTCAGAGCGTAATCAAAGCTCCTGGATCGGCTTTGATTGTGCGGAGCAGCCAAAATGACACCGTCTGTGTTTCCACAGTCATAAACAGAATACCAAATGGCAGCGTGGAGCAGCTGCACTCTCAAAGTGAAAAGACTTTGAAGAACATTTACAGAGTTTGTTTTTTTCAGATTGAAAATAAAAAGAAATCCCAGAAACTTCCCGCAGGAGCGATCACACAGCGACTTCTCTGAGGAAAATGATTAAAGGTCACTTAGATGGAAATGTGCTAATTTACTCAAAACAATCATCAGAATAAATCTTAGTATTGTACATTTCTGCAAACCAGTGATACATTATTTTGCATTATATTTGTTAAATATGTAGCAGAAACAAAGCAGGCAGAAAAACACTTGGTTACAGTTAGGAAGAGATCGTTCTTTGGTTTAAAATATCCAGTTTTGTGGGCACAAAAAACACGTCTTCGGAAAAACATTTGCTTTTTGTGGAGCAATTGCGAGAGGTAATGCAGCGATGCAACAGGAAATGCAACAATGTCCTGGTAAAGAAGGACCGTTTTTGTGGCACGATCTCTGGTGATAAAACAACGACAGGTTACTTAAAAGCACCAACGTTCAGTGGCTCAAAAGTCATCCGCCATCCCTCCACCTCCAGATAACAAAGTCAGCTCACCAACTATTTTAGAGATTTATGAAAGGTAAAAACGAAACACGTCAGCTGCTATTTTAAATGAGTGTTTCTCGAAGTCGACCTGCACCTGAAGCTTGTTTGTTTTTCGTGTCTGCAGAGAGTAAACGCGTTTTTTATTCTTCTCTTCAATATAAAGTTTTGTTGTCACATTTAGCAGAAGGGAGCTCCGTGTGATGTGTTCAAGGACAGTCTGACATTGGAAAGATGTCAGCTGAAAAACAGAGATAGTAAAAACTCAAACGACTCCTCTCATGACTTCTGTGTGAGTTTCAGACCCAGATGAAGAGCTTTTTAAATTTCAAAGCTCTCACTATGAAGGAACAGCGACATACTAAATGAAGTAAAAGACAGACTGGCTGAGTAAATATTAAAAAAAAATCAAAAAAGGCTCAGCAGTGATGTTCAGTGTGTCTGATTTAATGTCCTCAAACATCCAAAACAGTCGTCTGGTCCCAGAAACAGCCTCTGACGGAGCTCCAAATTTTGAGAGTGTGTGAGACAGTGAAGGACGATGAGAGGGAAATCATCTTTAAAAACCTGGAGGAGATCCAAGCCTCCCGTCCCCCGTCCCCTTATCAGGGCAGCAAGCCACAAACTCAAATGCAACAAATGACAGATTTACAAAGAGCCGGGAATACATTACACACGACCCCACGCGGCCCCTCGTGGCCCCTCGCGGCCCCTCGCGGCCCTTTCCTTTGGCTGAGATTTGTCATCACTTCTCGATGATCGTTAAACGGACATGAAGGACCCGATTTTAGCTGTTTGTGGATGATTTGATACTTTAATGTCGAATCTGTTTGGGGCCAATTTTCGTTTCAAGTGCGTGTCGGGTTTTGGTAAAACAGCTGATCGATGGAATTAGTGTCAAAGTCCTGCTGCAGGAAAACAAATTAAAGGACACACACACACACACAAACCTCCAGGTGCAGAAGCAACAACTCACACTGGTGCCTGGTCCACACGTGCTCAGGTATTTTTACAGAGGTAGCTTTTCTGGGTGCAGGGTTCACCTTTTTTTTTTTTTTTTTTGGCCTTTCGCACACATGCAAACAGTTTTTGGTCACTGAGATTTTGGAAAACTCCTGCCAGTTTGGAGCAATTCAGACATTTTCAGTGTTTATGTGTAGATGTTATTAACGTCGGAGTGAATCGTTGTCTCCGCCTGCAGCGCTCGGTATTTCCACATCTCTTTGACAAACACACACATGAAACATCATTTTCACTGTCTGCTTCTGATAACCAAACACACGCTTCCTCCGACTCACAGCCGAGACGCACTGCTCACACTCACTGCTCACACTCACTGATCACACTCACTGCTCACACTCACTGCTCACACTGCTCACACTCACTGCTCACACTCACTGCTCACACTCACTGCTCACACTCACTGCTCACACTCACTGCTCACACTGCTCACACTCACTGCTCACACTGCTCACACTCACTGCTCACACTGCTCACACTCACTGCTCACACTCACTGCTCACACTCACTGATCACACTCACTGATCACACTCACTGCTCACACTGCTCACACTCATTGATCACACTGATCACACTCACTGCTCACACTCACTGCTCACACTCACTGCTCACACTGATCACACTCACTGATCACACTCACTGCTCACACTGCTCACACTTATTGATCACACTCACTGCTCACACTCACTGCTCACACTCACTGATCACACTGATCACACTCACTGATCACACTGATCACACTCACTGCTCACACTCACTGCTCACACTCACTGATCACACTCACTGATCACACTGCTCACACTTATTGATCACACTCACTGCTCACACTCACTGATCACACTCACTGCTCACACTCACTGCTCACACTCACTGATCACACTGATCACACCGATCACACTCACTGCTCACACTCACTGCTCACACTCACTGCTCACACTCACTGATCACACTGATCACACTCACTGCTCACACTCACTGATCACACTCACTGCTCACACTGATCACACTCACTGCTCACACTCACTGCTCACACTCACTGCTCACACTCACTGCTCACACTGATCACACCGATCACACTCACTGCTCACACTCACTGCTCACACTCACTGCTCACACTCACTGATCACACTCACTGATCACACTGATCACACTCACTGCTCACACTCACTGATCACACTCACTGATCACACTCACTGCTCACACTGATCACACTCACTGATCACACTCACTGCTCACACTCACTGCTCACACTCACTGCTCACACTGCTCACACTCACTGCTCACACTCACTGCTCACACTGATCACACTCACTGCTCACACTCACTGCTCGCATTCGCAGGCAGTGTGTGACTTCCCCTCAGTCTCTCCTGTGATGTGCCACTGATGTTTTTGTTTTTGTCGTGTGTAATGACTTCACGCTTCTGATTGGCCGACGTGCTCGTACGGTAGAGGTTATTTGTTGCTTTGGCGTGCACTTGACGTCGCTTGACAGCCTGGATTTGCATTTTTGTAGACTGACTGAAATTTTAGGAAATCCCCTCAAGACGCATATGAGAATGAAACAAAGGTAGTTTGCGCACCAGAATGCCTCCATAATCTTCCCTGCAGAGACTCCGGACTGACCGGACTCTGCCAGGGCTTCCTGACTGTTTAAATCGTAAGCACCAAAACCAATTAACGGCACAATCCGACCACTTCGACTCCTCCGGAGTCGAGGTCACGCTGCAATAAAACGTGTCACTGTCTCACTTCAGCAGAAATAAAGTTTTCACTCTGACTGCTTCTCTGCAGACCTCCGTGCCCCCGCAGACAAAAGCAAAAGTTAACTCATCTGATTTATCGTCCT
>NW_024631953.1:0-4320 GCF_008729295.1 Plectropomus leopardus
TTTTTTTCAGGTTGCAGAGGTTTAAACGTTTGCAAAAGGCGTCTGAATGCAGCACAAGAAACCTGGTGTCCATTCAGGTGTTAAAAGGTTAAGACATCGATGACGAGACGATTGGGTAAAAAATGTGGGGTGTCTTAACAGCTCTTTCCTTATTTTGCTGGATTTTTTTAAACAGACTTGGTTTATTTTTTTTCTTTAAAAGTTTTAGGCTGACAATCAAAAACCACATTCAGACTCTTATAGAAACCACAGCACCAGCATGGAAGAATACGACTGACCAACTTTTCTGTGAGAATGAAGCAAAATACATAGAAACAGACTCAAAAATGGGAAAGGTAGAAATAGAGCTCCTGACATAAGAGAGAAGTGTACCTGCACTGTACCTATACATAGAAGGTGTAAAGAAAGTTACTGAAGAAAGAGACCGGAGGTGAGGTGGCAGACGCTTCTAAACAAAGAGCTTCAGAAAAGTCAGCAGGGGGAGAAGTGACGAGACAAGTGTAAACTGAAACTAAATATAACATCCAGATAAAGAGATCAATCCCAAAAACAATCGACACAACAAAACCACAACCTGAGAGACAGAGAAGCAGAGAAGAAAGTCAGCCGAGACTCTCAGTGCTTCCAAAAACTTAGAGGACACTGCAGGAAGACATCAAGGAAATGCAAAAGTGTGCCAGAATGATGCGCCACGAATTGTTTTATTTGCATATATATATAATTGAGTAGTTTAGTAGATTATTTAACAGATTTACCAAAAATTTGAGCCTACTGAAGTGTCCTTAACCCTTTGAAACCTGAGCAAATTGGCATGATTTCTTTCAAGAACATATGAAGAAGGAACTTTAAAAAAAATGACTCTAAAAATGAGCAAGAAACTAGTAAAAGTTGTGATAAAATATCCTGAAAATTAGCACACACAAAAAGAACAGTAAAAAAACAAAGAAATGTCATGACATTTTTCCCTTTTTTCCACACCATCTTGTCACATTTCACTAATTACTAGCTTTTTTTTGTCAAGTTGCTTGTTGCCTTTTTTCCATCATTTCAAAAGAAATCAAACTAATTTGTTTCAGAGGTTTAAATGCTTGTGAAAGACAGGAACGCTGCAAAAGAAAACTGATGATTATCTTGGTTTTAAAGGCTGTAAGCAATTTAATACATCTCTAGCAAGTATAGGAAACCTTGAAAAGTTTAAGTAGATGTATTTGTCAAGTTTAATAAAAATTCAGTTATATTTCCTCAATTTTGTAAAGTTGTTGCAACTTAAAAATGACAAATTAAATTAATAATCTTAAGTTTCAGCAAAGCCAGTAAACCAGGTTCACTGTGCTTTATCTGTATTCTGCTGCAAAATCTAGTCAATCATATTTGTATTTTCTTAAACGTGTTAACAAAACTAACTTCATCATTGGTTAAATCCTCTGTCATGATGACGTTAAGTCAAACTGAACTGGTTAAATCAGGTTGCAAACACAGAACAAACAAGGTAATTTTACTTGTCATTTCAAGTTCCAACAACTTCACAAAAATACGAACATGCAGCTAAATGTTAAACTTAACTATCAGATATAAAGTAAACATGAATTAAGATTAATAGTTATATTTGCTTCTCTTTTCTAAGGAAATCAGTTTCCAGGATTATGTAAAGTAAGATCAACTGAGTTTTTGTACTCAGATATACTTTAGTAGGGAGGCAGGGTTTTTAAAAAGTATATTGCAGATGGAGTTTGGCAGTGATGAACTACAAATATGGAAGGACGGAGCTCACCCGTTGTTAACCACGGCAGAGTGTCCGAAGCGGTTGGCGTCCCGGTGCAGACCCGGTCTGGGGAGGACCGTCCACTCGTCACAAGCTGATAGAAAGCACACACACATACAAAAGCGTCTGAATACGAAGTTTTCACTTTGTGTGTTTGTGAGTGTGTCCAAAATGAGAAACTGATAAAAGTCGAATCGTGAAGAAAAGGCGTAAACGAGGACTGTATACAATTCAGGACTTGAGTGCAAAGACTTGAGACTTAAATTGGTCTCACCTCTGCCAAAAATCATCAACCATCTTTTAAAATGATTGAACTGACAGATGCAAAAACAGTGAGAGATGCATTGTACCAGGTTCTAGCAAAGCTGCTATTTTCTGCCCCTCGCCCCTGGGCAGGTAAATAAATAAATGACAAAACCTGATTAAATAAAATACAAAATATCAGTTCATAAAATTTCACAATCATTATCCCAATATTTCTCCCCACCTAATCAAGAAAATCTCAAATTTGTGCAAAATTGCAGCTATAAAATGGTAACATCTCAAACAGTCTTGATGATAAGTGCTGTACGTCTGCCGTGTTTCGACATTTAATAAAATTTTAGAGAGCACTCCTTCCCACAGAGTCACAAACACACTATTGTCAAAAATATCTTGTGAGATTTCCCATAATAGGAAATGAGGGACGGGGTGCAAACGATGAAAACAACCTCGGAAAATACACATTTGCTATTAGATGTTATTTCATTTTATTCTGGCGTTCAACTGTAATTCAGAAAAGGGTTGACAGGACAAATCACTCCTCCGTCTCAGTTCTGCTTTTGGAAAAAGGGCAAATATTTTATTGCTTGTGAGAAAAAAGACCAGAGGAGGGTGAACCACAGTTCATCCTGAGGAATAAGAACTCATTATCCTAACCTTTTCACATTAAATTATGGCGATCCGCAGAAGATAGGGACGATAATCTGGGAGACGACTTCATAAAATACTTCTCACCACCAAATATCGTCATAAAGTCGCCCTCTCTCTCCCTCTCTCGAGTTATCATTGAAGCCATCAGCTCTGTGTATTTTACTCTTTGGGTTTTACAACTCTCTGATGTTTTAATGACCCCTACGTGCTCCCGTTTTATTCACACGGAGATGACTGTGAGTGTGTGTGTGAGTCTGCGGTGTAAAAGTGCCATTTAGCCAGATGAGCCTCTCCTGGATGTAAACGGAGAGCCGGTAGAGTCGGGGCTCGGGGACGCCAGGTTGCTAACGACCTCGTTAAGCGGTGTGCTAATTGGGAGCGCTTGTTTAAGAGCGAGGGATGCGGCAGAGGACACGGTGTGGGGGAAGATGGGGGGGGCAGCAAGAGCAATGAGTTCATCACCAGCAGGGGTTAAAGGTCAGTCGCATTAACATGCCATCTACAGTGACGCCGATTCAATCAAGCACAACTGAAATCTGCATAAACATAGACGGCCAATCAGGACGAGCCGACCTGGCTGTGCAGACCTCACAGCATAAAACGCAAACACAAAACTGTCCACCATCAGTCTTCTCTTCATCTACGGCAACAGAGCGGTGCAGCTTGAGTCCTAAAACAAACGCAGGTGTTTTTATTGCTGGATTCAGCTGCTCACGTGGTCCTCCACAATGTTTTATTCAGACCCGACATCTCTCTCCTTGGGTTTTCAGCTTTGGGAAGGCGAAATATTCGACATGCCCGTCCAACTTTTTGGCTGTCAGACTCGCAGGTCCCACGTTTTGGCTTCTGCTAAAAGCATGACAGGCCTCCCGTGTGCATAGTTACGGTTGCTAAGGTAGGATCGGACAGTGGCCGTTCTACGGAGGAGCTTCACAAATACAACAAATGATACTGTAATATAATTTCCTTTCGAATATGTCTCACTAATATAGTTGGAAAATCCGTATTTCACATGCTGGGGGCGAAAAGTTATCAGGCGTAGCAACAGTAACCAAGGGGCTAAGCAAAGGGAAAATTTTGTCAACAAAACCTTTTTAAATGTAGTTAAAAAACTGAAATTAAAATATCCAACTAAGATAAATCGGGGGGAAAAATCTCTAAAAAATAAATTAAAAAAAAAATTTAAAATCCAGACCTTTGTTTTTGGAAGGATACATAAAACATATTCAGCAACAACCTGGCTCCAGAAATAATAATAAATTTCGGATACTGTAACAAGGCTGAAAAGAGGTTTGAGTGTAAACTTGAGGATCAGTCTGTTACAGTAACATCTGACTTTTCATGCCAGTCTGCAGATCTGAACCTGTGACGCCTCTGTGGAATCTGTTTTCTATATTTTACGCTTTTGTTTTTTCAGCTCCATCACCTCTGCTCAGGTGTGCTGCTGTGTGACAATTAAAACCCATCTGTTTTCTCACTTCTGACACTTGACATGCATTAAAATAAGAACCAATACTGCTGGGAAGTCAAAAAACTGTGACAGTTACCTTAACTGTGGAGGTAATGCAGCTGACTGCTTACACTCTTTTTTTTTATTATTTTTTACTTTTATTAAAAATTTGGTTACACGGTAAATTATTATTAAT
>NW_024631954.1:0-1978 GCF_008729295.1 Plectropomus leopardus
CCATATAGGGACAAACATGTTAAACAAACAAATCAAGGTTCAGTGGGTTTATAGTTTATATGATGTGCTCAGTACATTTGTTTAAAAAAAAAAAGTCAAGTCAGAGCATAAAGAATTACTGAATAGTTGTACATCTTTTTGCTTCCCTCTTGGTGGGATGTCATACTACTCTGTTTTACTTGTGTGATGAAAATTGTTTTGATCACTGTTCTTTTACCAAACTACACTGATGTTTAAGCACATTCCCAGTCTCACCTGAAATTGTGAAACACATTCAGTAAATATTGGTTGTAACTGTTTTTGGGGGTCCCGTTAACTCAGGATCACTCACATTATAGTCAGAATAAAAACATATGAAGTTTGACTCTGAGCCAACAAAGTTAAGTCGACTTGTCATTAGGGAATATGGTTGTAAATGAGTAAATACCCTTTCCAGTTGGCTGGTGATTCTTGGCTACGAACCAACTCAGCAACGCATGGGCAACGAGCCCACCATCCTGAGTCACACAGCATGATAGTAGTCCACTGACCACAGGTGTGTTAAAGCATGGGTGGGCGTGGGTGTCACGCACAAGACAGAAAGGAGCAAAGGTTATTTGAGGTAATAGAAGAACCTGTGAATATTTAACTAAGATGTTTGGTTTCATCAGCTGTGAACCTTCTTGCTATCTAATTATGGTCTCACGCATAGAGAAGGTAGACATAGGATATAGTTAAATTTGTAACCAGGAACCTTCACTTTAAATTTCATTGAAGGTTGCACTTTATAATACTAGTTTACATGCAGATATCAACTTGAGAAAACATACTTAAAACTGTAACAGGTTGTAGCACATGAGGTCACAGAGGTAAAACCATCTGCACAAGTTTCTTTTTTTGTCCTTTATGGATAGTTTATTTTCTTATCTGTGTGCAATTAGTGCTTATTTAAGTTACAACCAGTTGACACAGTCACATTTTTTCACTCAGAACTTAACATTCTTAGTTATTCATGTTGTCAATTTTGCATATGACTGCAACAAATGACAACATATGCCCCTGTTGCAAGTGTTGTCTGGGGGTATGTTGAAAGTTCTGCGTATTTGAGACGTCATCTTGCGTCAACACCCTCCTCATATCCACTTTTCTCCGCACTGAGAGAAGACAGGCTCACACATGCAATAAGTTAATGGCACGTAACATAATGTACCACGTGAGTCATTTTTTTTGCATTTTCTATTTCTTAGGTTATCTCATTTCACAATCACAATTTTTTTTCAGAGGGCCACCAATTTTTTTTTTTGATTCATGTCAGTTCTTATCGGCCTTTTTTTTGTAATTATCAGTTCATAATAATGGTTTAAATGACTGAGCCATGCCACTGTGAATGCCAAGTCATCCTCATGGCACCCTTCTGTGGGTGACTTCCTCTTGGCAAAAAACCAAATACCTAACAGATGAAATCTCTCTCATGGCTTCTCTTTCTTTTTCTGTCTCTCTCCTCTGTACTCTTCTTACTTTCTCAGCTTGTTTTACTTGTTCCTTGTTAAATTCTGCTTGTTCTTTGTTGCCTGAGACAGAATCTGAATTTACCTGATAGATTTATTTGCCGGCAGATCCATGAGGATCGTAGAGCCTTGTTAGTTTCTACTAGTCAGCTCAGTGTAACTGTCATGCTCTCCTACAAACACAACAAGCAGAACAGCTCTTTGAACTACCTCCGTCATCGACTGCAAGCAGGGACACATGACATGGCATCCTTTTATTTTCCAGAACATATGAAAACACTGGAAAATTCCAGGAGGCTTGTAAGCAGCAAGCACTCCCTGGCTTGCTTTACTCAGACTTGGCACGACATGAAGGCTTGCCTGTCAGGAGGTTGCTGGACTGACCGTGCCGCTTTGATTGGCCTTCAATACTCAGTCGTGGATAGGTTAGACGTAACTGTCTGTGGGTAAGAAAAAACTGATGAATTAATTTTCTTTTGACCCCACAAATA
>NW_024631955.1:0-4960 GCF_008729295.1 Plectropomus leopardus
AGCTGCCTCTGCCAAAGAGGAAATAGCTGAAAATGACATCAATAGCCCAAAAATTAGAGCACAATGGACATCCTTGTCTGGTGCCACACTGCAGAGACATTGGTCATTGTTTCAGTGGACAAAATAAAAAAAATGTGGATGCAGTGGATGATAAAAACTTTATAATACATCTCCGCAACGAGCATCTGAAAATGCTTCTATCACAGTATTCTATCCTATTTAATTATTCTTTAACTAAGTGATACTCAACTTACAGCCCGCGGGCCAAATCTGGCCCCTGATAGGGTGCCCCCCAACCATTTTCTAATTAACATAAAAAATAAAGTGATTCACACTCTGAATTTTTTTGTACTATGAGGTGCCAGAATGCATAAAAACGTCAAAATAGAGCTTGCTTTAAAAAAAAAAGTAGAGGAGAATCCCCCTCGACCCCAACAGAGGTCCTAGCTAAGCTCCTAATGTTCTAAAATCCTAAAAATGTCTTAAAATCTGAGAAATTTCTTGAAAGTCTAGAAAAGTCCTAAAATCTTAGAAACATCTTGAGATATTAGAAATGTCCTAAAACCCGAGAATGATCCTAAAATCCTAGAAATGTCCTAAAATCTTAGCAATACCCTAAAAACAGAGGAATGTCCTAAAATCCTGGAAATGTCCGGTAATATTAGAAAGGTCCTAAGATATTAGAAACGTCCTATAGTCCGAGAATTGTCATAACATTGTAGAAATGTCTTAAAATCTGAGAAATGTCCCAAAAATCTTAGAAACATCCGAAAATATTAGAAATGTCCTAAAATTCTAGAAACATCCTAAAATCCCAGAAGCATGTATGCTGATTGGCCCCTGGCCTCCTGTCATTTTGCAAAAGTGGCCCCCAAGCACAGTCAGTTGAATATCTATGCTCTAACCCTTAAAAAAAGGAAATCCCGTAAGATCATCACTGAAGATCGTTATTTTCGCGGTCCTGTTTAAATAGGTAAATATTAAAAACCAAAACAGCTTTGCAGCAGAAAGCTGAGGCTTCTGTCTTTCCCATCATCATCTTCCCTCATCGTTTGTTTCATTTCTTAGCTAATTTTCAGGTGCTTTTCTTGTACTTTTTACACATTTCCTCTTCAGTTGCTTATTGGCTTCTTCCCCAATTTTTGGGAGAAATCAAGCTAAGTTGCCTAGATTTTACATAACCTTTTTAGTTTAGGATGTACAGATTTTAAGGATATTACGCATTTTTAGATTCTCCAGGAAAAGACGTCAAAATAAGAAAACTAATAAAGGCACTGGCAAAATATTTATATTGCATTTTGGTTAAACATTTATTATGCCATTTGAATTACAATTTTCTTCAATTTTAGTGATATCTCCCTGCACAATAATGAGGTGAATAATTGATGTAGTGCGGTGTAATGAGGTGCAGGAGAGCGCAGCCTCCACGCTGACACTGTGTTTGTAATCTGTATGCTTCTGCTCCAGCTATATTGACGCCTCTTTGTCCTTTACCACAAACATTTTTCACATCACTTAGAGCATCAGCAGAGCTCAGCTGTGATTACAAGCCAGCAACACAAATGTTCAGTCAACAGACAAACACACCTGACCTCCTGCACTGTGAGAGTTCAGCCAATTAATCTAGTGAGCTCAGTTTTTATCATCTGCTGAAAAACTCAAAACTGACATTTGGCCCCAGAGGTGTTTGCCTGAAGTGTGGTTTTCTGCCTCTGAGGGAGACAGGTGGCGTGCTGAGGGACTTTGATTAGCTCACACGCTGATCCGCTCTTTAAACAACCTGACTCAATTAACCAAATGACCGTCTAACGAAGGCGTCGTTCTGCATGTTGATGCTTTATTTTCATGGCGGGATTTGCATTCTAATGAATTCTCGCCTGACGACTGACTGGTGGTAAATCACACAGGGACACGATGAATCATAGAAAATCTGTCTCAATAATGAGTGCTGAAATGCGTTCGAAGTGCAGAGCGATTAGGAGAGATGTACTAATTGCCTGCAGTGTGTCCTGGATCATTCTTCCTCTCCTCGGGCTCAGCTGTCATACGGTCTGTTTCACAACTTGCTGAAGAAAGGTGGGCAGTCCGCAAGAAAGTTTGCACCATTAAAAGCAATTAAGATATCACTTTAAAGGCGCTGGCCTTAGTATCTTCTGTGTATGTGTGTCTTACTGGTTTTAACCACAGATTGTGTGTAATGATGGACGACACACCCCCCACTTACCCCCGCTATGCTTCAGTGAAGCTAAAATAAAAAGAAGCTAAAAAGATAAAACTGGCAGAAGAACTTCTTTTAGATCACTTCTTAACATAGGTGACGGCAGGGTGGTGCTTGGCTGGGACACAGCCCTACACGAATTGGCCTTAGCCCCACCTTAGCCCTACTACTGAACAACCAAGAAAAGTACCATACCAACTCCTTTAATTTTCGTCTATGTTTGGATGGACACTAAGCAGAATCGACCTTCATTCATTAAATTTCCCGGTTGGTCATCAACGTAAGGTTATCACTGACTTGAGATCAGTAGGAAAGCCGGGACACGCTGCATCACTGACGTCACTCGCATGTGCCTTCACCAGCTAACATTTACCACCCTAGCTAACCGAATAGGGCTGCGTCCAAATGTCCTGACTTCACCACACTTGCAGACTCGCGGATTTTGTTGGCACGTTCTTGGGAAGTCCATGAGTCCTGAGGGTTGTCTAAACTCACAATCAATAAAGTCCACAGGGGCGCTCAAGTGGACTTCCTGCAGACTCCGACAGAGTCCGCTTGAGGTGCAGACTTCAACAGACTTCAGTGATATAATTTCCCACAACTCCTTGCAATTCAGATGTCACATTGTAGTTTCTTGACTTACCGGTCCAAAACGATCTTGTGAATTTGCATGACTGGGTCAGGTAAAACAAGTCTCAGCCGTGTACATGTTTGTAGTTTTCGCTTGGCTACCAACGTCTCCACAGCAACGAATGTAACAAATTTGGAGCCTGTTTATCAGCAGCTTTATATCTTTGCCTACCCGTGCCCTCGCAGACTTGACAGGATGACGGTGAACACATCACGGTACGTAGGGCAAGGTCCGCAAGTCCAAAGGGTTGAAATTTGGACGCAGCCTAGTATGGTGAAGCCTTTAAGCACTTCCGGTTCCCTCGTCTTAAAGTCTATGGGTTTTTTGAATGGGTTTTCAGTAAAATGCCTTAAATAAGTTATGTGGTTAACACAGGCTAAAGATATCTAGGCTTTTTGTTCTGTAGCATAAAATACCTGCGCTTAAACCAGATTTTTTGACTTTTAAGGTTTTACTCGTTTTAAAAAAGGTGGCTGCTAACAAGTGGGTAAATGGGACTACAGTGTTTGTCGTGGATGTTAGACGTCAGCACACTGGACACAGAAACTCATTAAACCCACTCACTGCCTTCACAGCTTTACAGAGTCACACTCGAACATGTAGATGTTTATGATATTTTTACATTGTGGTTTAAAGTGTTTTACAGTGTTTGTAGTGGTGACGTTTAAGTCGTGCGACCACGTTGTAGTTCATGTATAGCCTAACAATAGCTTTTTGCTTTTGGCGATTTTATTTATGCTTCAAAACACACAAAGGTGGTGCTCATCTATGAAGATTATCATGCTGAACAAAACTTTTAAGTCTCATAAACTTGTGCTCATCAGAGAGCTGTTTTTTGGCGATAAACGAAAATCCAATTAAAAAAATCCCATAAGGTTTTTGACGAGGGAACCAGTGCGATGCTTACTTCCTGGTTGGCCTACAAAAATGCGTCATCCCTTCACCACTCTATTTAAGTTGAGAAATTGAAATGTCAAAATGGTTCATTCCATTTTCAAACACCCACGGACAGAAAATGTACCAGGCATGTTGGATAACTTTTCATCCACACCTGAGGAGGAACAGGACAGGGAGGAGCCTGCTTCCTCCACCTGCCAGAGCGAGTGAGTTTAAATATGTTCCATTTCTTTATATACCTCTGTGTGTGTGTGTGTGTGTGTGTGTGTGTGTGTGCGTGTGTGTGTGTGTGTGTGTGCATCATTGCCCGCAGAACAGACCGTCCGCGTCTGTTGCGCTTGGTGTTGTGTGTGAAAAAGGAGTCAATGCAATCATTTCATAGTAATCATTTTAACTTGTGTATTATTTCTGGTTGTTGAGAGGATGGTATTACTTATACTGAAATTAGCCCCACCTCTATATAGCCAAAAAACAAATGTCTTCCGTCGCCACTGCTTCTTAAAACCTGCTTTTACAGACCCAAAAATGAGCAAAGAATAGTAAAAAAAAAAAAAAAAAAAAAAAAAAGGGTACATAAAATTATGTGAAAATTAGTTTATAAAACACATGAAAATAGAAAGTTAAAAAGAAACACACAAAAAAAAACGGCAACAACCTGGAAAAAACTAAAATTACAAATGTAGTTTTCATTAGCTCTTTTCTTTTTTTCCTTGTTTTTTTTTTTTTTAAAATAAAGCAAACCAATTTTCTCTGGGTTCATCAGTTTGAATACTTGGGAAATGCATCTGAAAGCAGCAAAAGAAAAGTGATGTTGCTCCAGGTTTCAAAGGATGTGTTTAGCTTTAGTGTAAACAGGCTCTGTGACATGAGTATGTTCATTCATTATAGGATCTTGAAAGAAAAAGAGGAATAAAATAAGTTTAAACGACAGAGAGAAACCCAGAGAGGTGAATTGAAAACCAGAGGAGATAAAGACTAAAAATGTCTTCGTCAGATGTGGTCAGAGAGATCACTGATGGAATCAGGTGAAGCATATTTTCCGTTAACCTTTGTGTCCCGGGGCCTGCGATGTGCCGTTGAGGCCGGAGCGTTTGACTGATGAATGAAGAGCAGGCAGGTTAGCGGGCGCACGGCCAAGCCAGTGTGTGAGCTGAATCACACTGAGCAGATTATGATCCATCACACAGACAGACTGAAATAAAAAGATCTGTGAC
>NW_024631956.1:0-1022 GCF_008729295.1 Plectropomus leopardus
AAATAAACCTGCCTGTTTTGGACATCCATCGCCATGGTTATTGGAGTGTTACGCTAGTTGCAAAACATCGAGAGAGAAGTCACATCGAGAGAGAAGTCACATATTGGAGCATTTGGCAGATATAGAGCTAGATATTAGAAGGAGGTGGAGACCAAAATCAGAACCAAATGAAAGTGATCGTTGGACTGTCTTTCATCAGGTGGACACAAACATGGCATGTTAGATAATTCTAATAATGTATAAACTCCTGGAAAGGTTAGCAAATCTTGGCTAACAAGTAGACCATATCAATTTAAGATGACGCTGTTGTGTTCACAACTTGTTTTTGCTGTTCTCAGTAGCCAGAAAATAAATCTGTTACTGCATTTCCTTAACACGTCTAAAGATTCAAACAATGAAAAATTGATAGCAGGTTATCTTAGTTTCACACAAAGACTACAGTAGCTTCAATCAGTGTTTGCATGAGCATTGTCTTCTAATATAACTCTCAGCAAAAAAAGTGAATCATCACATTTCCCAAAAACCAAACTATTCTTTGATGTGAAATATCTTGTAAGTAAGATCAAGCCTGTGCATAAAAGCATACCTGAGGTACCACCAATCAGCGTTGTAGCGATCTGGAGGTGTACGTCCACTGAACACACCCCACCTCCACTGGTCAATAAGGTAGCCAAAAGGAAGGAAGGCTATCTTCTGCAGAGCCATCTTCAATAGGTAGTTAGTATCCGTTTCTGGAGAAACACATTTTTTTAAACATTTCATGACGACTTAGATATCGAAGAATTAATCTAAATAAATGTTAGAAATTCATCCACATCGGTTCAATGTGAATGTATTTCAGTTTTGTTTATTTCTGTCGTATTCACTTTACCGATGTCATTGGTCACACTATCCAGCAGATGAATGGTTTGCAGATGTTTGGGTGTGGACACAGAGAGAGACAAAACATCGCCAATAGCCTCATGAAAACCAGGATTGGCTCCGTCACGGTAGCCCACAGGCTGGTCCTTGTACTGCAGGTA
>NW_024631957.1:0-1498 GCF_008729295.1 Plectropomus leopardus
GCAAATGAAGGAGCGAGAAACAGTACACACACACACACGCACACACACACACACACAAATAATCACACACAAACAGAAGGATGCATTCAAGCAAGCATGGCGTCAGCGCAAATGTGCACTTGTGCACACACACACACACACACACACACACACACACACACAACAGGCAAGCCATTTCTTCGACTCACACAAGCTATTTGGGCGATATGGTGGCTGATGAGACCATAAGGTTGCTGGGTGTGAAATCACATCCTAACACACACACACATACACACACACACACACACACACACACACTTCAAATCAAATCACCCCCTATCACCATTAGAGACATCACAGAAGCACACGCACACACACACCTACACACACACACACACACACCACACACACACACACACTCCAATCAGGGCCCAATGAGCCCATACAGAGGGCGAAATGGGCAAAAAAGAGAGATTTTGGGGGGTTGGGAGAAGGAAAGAGAGGATAGCAGCCACACTGATTTCTGTAGCTTTGAAGTAATGTCAGCAATTTAAGATATAACTCTCCCTTGTGTGATGGGAGTCCATTTAGTTGAAGTGAAAGGAGCAGAGATAAGGGCTGAAATCAGAGGTACAAACATGCTCGGTGTTTCGTTTTATGATCTGTTTTGACTTTTGCCTTTAGTTTCACATTTCCTTTTGTCTTCACAGAACTGTCCAGTAAGTTGACACCATGACACTGGCTTTAGCGCTTCAGTGATGAAATAATTTCGTGCCCTTTTCTGACATCTCAGCCACTCGTTTTGGCTACTTCTGTCTATGATATCACTTGGTAGGTCATTACTGAAGGGGAAGAAATTGCTGTTGCAGGAGTATGAAATAACTTTTGTGTGGAGGGTGCAAAACTGCTGTTATTTCACTTGAGAAGAGCAGGTCCTGATTCTAAAGGCATCTGATTAGGAAAGTTTTAAATGACCAGTGTGTAGGATTTAGGGGGATATATCAGCAGAGACAGAATGGAATATTCATAACTATGTTTTCTCTCATGTATGATCACCTGAAAATAAGAATAAGAAAATTGTTGTCGTTGCCTTAAATTGAGCTGTTTATATCTACATAGTGGGTACCCATGGAGTCCGCCATCTTTCTACAGTAGCCAAGAATGGACAAACAAAATAGTGGCTCTAGATAGGTCCATTTGCATTTTCACAGAAGCCGCCATAGTTCTCCTACACCTTGGCACTTGGGAGAAGTTTCAGTTGGCTGCAATCTACAAACATACCACTAGATGCCACTAAATGCTCCACATAGGATCTTTAAGAAATCTGTGAAAACACATCAAGCGCCACAAAAACTGTTCTTCTGTAAGTCTTACATTTTTTCTTACAAAACGTCTTTTAAATGTCAAAGGTTGCAGAGAGGATTCCAATTGGATTAAGTTAAAATCAACTTGAGTTTTGCTCCTTAGTTGAGTCAAGTTATACCAGAGAAGAATGTTTTCAAGACATTGGCTATGTGAC
>NW_024631958.1:0-3266 GCF_008729295.1 Plectropomus leopardus
AACAAAAATCTTTTACCTCGTTAAAACGAAGTGGTAAAACAATCAGAGAGAGGAGATCTGATCACAGGTGGTCAGTTGTAGGGATGCACCATTTGGGAAAAATAACACTATGTCAGTGTTTTTTCTTTTTCTTTTTTTTTTTGTTTTATTTTGGCCGCTGTGTTTTACATACAGTGCGCCGCCTCTTCCTAATATTAATGATAATAAGAAAAAAAAAATCACCAGCTTCAAAGATTGTACTTCTTAGTAAGATGCATGTTTTCTTTACAAAGATAAGCATATGTGCCTTGTTGCAGCTCAGTCTATTCTCCATTTCATTGAGAGTGAGACTCAGAGCTAAAGTGCTGCTCACTGGAAGAAAACATAAAAACAAACCACACATGCAAACGCATCTGTTGCTCTCTTAAAGTCATACCCAAGTCAGTGCAAAGTTAAGCTAACCTGCTGCTGGCTGTCTGTTCCTTTTTTAACTTACAGACATGAGAGTTGTATCGGTATTCTCGTCTAACTTTCAACAAGAAAGCAAATTAGTGTATTTCCCAAAATCTAAAACCTGTCGCCTTTAAACAGTGACTCTAATCTGCACAACTCAGTGTAACCAAGAGTCCCACTCTATATTTTTTTTTTAGCAATGCCTTTCTCTGAGTCCTGTCAAATCATATTTATTCATTACTGAACAACGACCCTTTTGAACAAGAATTACATCACATTAGGAAGGTAAAGAAAACATTTTATGGGGCGTTCAGTCATTAAAAACTCATTAAAAAAACTCACTCCTCACTCTGCTCTGTATACCAGGGTGCAGATGGGCTGCGGGGCCCCCGGGGCCAGCAGGGCATGTATGGTCCAAAAGGAGATGAAGGACTCCGTGGCTTCAAGGGCGCCAGAGGACCAATAGGATTACAGGTGAGAACTGCACAGTAGTCAGGATGCAGATCAAGTTATGTCTTCTGAATAGACGAAGTGATTTTGGCATGTGTGTGTGTGTGTGTGTGTGTGTGTTTGTTTGTGTGTTTTCTCAGGGGATGCCCGGCCTACCAGGAGAGAAGGGTGAGAGTGGACACGTGGGGCTAATGGTGAGCTCATATCCTGTTGAAAGATCTGTCTCTCATTTACATCACAGTGTTTCTTAATTTACACGAATTACTAATAATGATCTTGATTAATTCTCCCATGTTACACACCTGGTTTTAGGGTCCACCTGGTCAACAAGGTCCAACTGGTCCTCAAGGACCTGTTGGGGGACTGGTAAGTCTCACGGTAATGTTTATGCATCCTTATTTAGTCGAGCAGAATTCTGAAAATACTGTGACCTCCTCTGTGTTATGCAGGGTCCAACTGGTCGACTCGGGATGATCGGACAGCCAGGTGTTGTTGGAGAGAAGGTAAAAAAATGGATAGTTACACCCTCTGCATGCATATGAATGAATGAATGAATGAATGAATAAATGACTTTATTTCATACCAAAAATTAAAACGTATTATAAACAAACAAACAAACAAAACAAAGTACAGAGTCCTATAAGGAGTAGGTAAAAGTAAACTCATACATTCCTACTGCTTTCTCACTTTTTTCTTTTAACTCATATATTGTTTCAACAAATTCCCAAATTTATTTACAATTTATGTACAGACAACCGTCCCTAAATTACTTACCACCAAATTAAATAATCCAATAATTATCCCAGGTTTATTTACAATCCAAATATCCCTCAGTCTTACAAAATGAATAGAAACACCCCTAACACAACTTTCCCCGTCCATATACCTGCCAAAAATATCTTTTTTTAAAAATTGATATATGTTCGTGCTTTGTTTCGTTCCACAAGTCCACCCCGTACACTTAAATACACAGGCTCTTTTTTTGTCAAAGTCTCAATGTTCCTTCACAAACAAACAGTCTCTTCTATGAATTCATACACATATTGTCTTTCTCTGCCAGGGGGAGGACGGCGAGGCAGGTGACCCTGGACCAGTTGGTGTTCCAGGAGTGCTAGTGAGTTTCTTTGCTTGGCCAAAGACTTCTTCAAACTTACTCCCACTATCTTCAGTTTTTTAAGTTTTACTTGATCAGCTTCAGCCTTAATCTTAATCACTCCCTCTGCCTCTTTGGTACTTTAGGGAGTAAAAGGAGACCAGGGGGAGAAGGGAGATACAGGCCCTTCAGGAGCAGCCGGTCCTCCAGGAGCCAGGGGTGCCACAGGGGAGGATGGAGCCAAGGGCAACTCTGTAAGAAGGCCACTCCTAAAAATACTGCACTGTTATACTCTGTACAACACAAAGCTCTGTAATACACTTTGACCTACAGTATACTGGACACTAGACTTCAACACAGTTTTTACTTTACATACCACCATAGAAAGGCTTAACACGGTCCCGACATATTTGATTAAAACTGAGTGAAGGCTCATCTGTTTTTTATATAAGCAATATTATACCATAATATTGTATGAGTTCAGTGAAAAGAGCTTGCAGTTACTGCTTCTATAATATGCTGTTATTGCACTTTTTACCATAGATTGATAAAGAGCTTAAAAAAGAGCGCTACATCGGGTGAAAGTTAGCTGTTTAATAGACTCTGCTAGCCTCAGCAAGAGCCAAAACTAAATTCACTTGTTTTTTTTTCCCTTAGCTGTTTTTAAAAAAAAAAAAAAAAAAAAAACATTTCAATGAACTGACATCTTGGTTAGTTTTATATTCAACCTAACTGATTGATGCTGTACCTAAACCCAACAATAATGGAGGAAAAAAAAAACTCACGCTAAAGTTAACTTAGTTTAGAACATCTCAGTAACTACATTCATAGCTTTTTGACTAGTAAAGTTCATACGATTCAGTGGTTTAAAATTTAATATTACTTTTATTGATTTCAACATAGGTAATAATAATAGCAGAAGGATTTTTGGATTGCAGATTGATTGTGTATTTTTTCTAAAACTAATTAGTAAAAATAACACAAGCAAGCTGAAAAAGGTTTATTGACAGGTACTAGATTTTCCTCTTCGGTTTTAATATCAAGATCCAAAGGCAGAGTGCATTATCTGCATCTTTTGGGAATGCAAATGCTCGGCTTAAAAAAAAAAGGCCTAAAAAGACTTGATGAAGACGTGTCAGCTGTCTATCTGTCAAAAAGTCTGTCTCATCTTCACTGCCACTGTAGTTACTGCTCTCTGCTTTTGTATGGCAGTACCTGATTCAAAACACATTAATGCTATATAATATGTACTAGCTCGCTCTCTCTCCCTCCCCCTCTCTCTCTCTCTCTC
>NW_024631959.1:0-5394 GCF_008729295.1 Plectropomus leopardus
GTGTGTGTGTGTGTGTGTGTGTGTGTGTGTGTGTGTGCAGACAGAGTCTCTGAAGTGAAGCGGCGTGTTGGACGGATGCTGGTGCATAAAACTCTGAGGTGATGAACAAACTGAGCAGCAGCTTTGAGGCCACTTGAGCCAAATAAAAGGAGGCCAGGGGCCAGTGGCAGCAGTCACTGACATGTTTCTAGGATTTTAGGACATTTTAAGGATTTTATGACGTTTGCAGGATTTAAGGACATCTCTAGGATTAAGGACAATTCTGAGATTTTAGGACATTTGTCCGATTTTAAGGCTTTCCGGGATTTAAAGACATGAGGGGCTTAGCTGAAAGTAAGGTTTTACGACATTTCTGGGATTTTATGACACTTGCATGATTTAGGACATTTCTAGAATTTTTGGAAGTTTCTGGGATTTTAGGACTTTTCTTGGATTTTAGGGACTTTTGTCAGATTTAGGACATTTCTAGGATTATTGGATTTGATGATTATGTCGTGGATTTAAGGACAATTCTTTGATTTTTATGACATTTCCAGGATTTTAGAACATTTTTAGAATTTCAGGACATTTTTATGATTTTAAGGACATTTCTTAGACTTTAGGACATTTGTAGGACTGTGGGATGTTTTTAGGATTTCCAGATATTACTAGGATTTGGGGACGTAAGGGGCTTATCTTGGACTTCTGTCGGGTGTTATTTTGTTGTTTTGTTTTTGAACAAGCTCTATATTGACGCTGTTTTATGCACCTTATGTATACCAAAAGTACACAAACAATTCACAGTATGGGTCACTTAATTTTTCCTGTAAATTAGAAAACATTTTTGGTGCCAGATTTGGCCCGATGGCCATAAGTTGAGTATCACTGCTGTGTTATATTTGTCAGATATCAGGCGCCTCTTGATGAACACATCCTGTTTGCGCTCTTTTGTTTCTGTGTTTTCATGTCTTTCTCGGCTCGGAGCAGCAGCCCATTAACCGGCAGCCTCTGAGAGACCGCTTTATAATCATACATAATGGATGAATGGTGAGCAGGCTGCAAAAACCAAGTGTCAGAGCAGAAATGTGCCGCTCTTGATCAGCTTTAATCTCCTCTATGCTGCCTCAGTGGCTCAAAATCAGGTAGAACCGTCCAGTATTCGCTCTTTGTGTCATTTCACCGAACGTTCAGGGTTAAAACAGTTTGAACACACAGGCGCTCTAACAGGGCCGTGGGCGGGTGCAGAGGAAGCAGCTCAACCAGATCAAGGCAGAGCGTTTCTTTCCGCCCACCTCAGCACATGGCCGCAGCTCCCAGTCCGTCTCTAATTAATAGCTGTCACAGCAGCCACAATCGATATCACCTCATTAGCCGTGTTTGTGTAACTCTCTCCCTTCACAAAGGGTCAATACATAATCCCAGAGACAGAAACGCATCGGCCAGAGCAGAAACGAAAGCCACAATTTTATCGATTCAGGAACCATACATTTGTCTCCCCGTAGAGTGTTATTTCCATAATGCTTCTGCTGTTGATGCATTTCACCTACGGGAAAATCGATAGGAGGTACGGGCAGCGCTTACTTGTGTGGTCAGTGCCGGTACGTTTGCTGCGGGCCGGCTCGCTCAGATTTGTAAGTAAACCAATCGATGAATAAAGCAGCAGAAATCATATTTAAATAGCACGAGTTAAAGAGCTTGTCATTGATGATTGGAGCGTTCATGGGTTCGGTTTGGTGTTTGTAAGATGATTTGTATGAACATTATAGAAGCAGCTGTCATTGGAAATCGTTTTATTGGCAGCAGAGTCAGCAGTCGGAGAGTGATTTAAAGGTACAGCATGTGCGATTTAGGGACATCTAGTGGTGAGTCTGCAGAACTGAAACCTGACGGTGATACTCAACTTGATTTGGTTTGGGGCCACTTTTGCAAAGTTACAGGAGGCCCCTACATATCTGGGGGATTTTAAGAGATTTCCAAGATTTCAGGACATTCCTAGAATTTAAGGATATTTCTCTGATTTAAGGAGAGTTCCAGGATTATTAGGATATTTCCAGGATTTTAGGACATTTCTCAGATTTTAGGACGTGTCTCGGATTTTGGTCATTTCTCAGATTTTAAGAAGTTTCTAGGATTTTAGGGCGTTTCACAATTTTAGGATGTTTGTAGGGTGTGAGGACATTTTTAGGATTTTGTGAAATTTCTCCAATTTTAGGATGTTTCTATCGTTTTTAGGACATTTTTTGAATCTAAGGATTTTTCTAGGATATTAGGACATTTCTCTGATTTTAGGACATTTCTAGGATTTTATGGAATTTCTAGGATTTTAGGACATTAGGGGCTTAGCTAGGACCGCTTAGCTATTTAGGTTTAAAGCCACAATATTATCAGAATACGCCTTCAAATTCAGTCCTGTGTAACTACAGAGTGTAAACTCAGCAGGTTATTAAACTCTTAAATTAGTTAAAAAAAAAAACCACACACACACACAACCTTGGTGTCCTCAGCGGGAGCTACTGTCCTGCTGGTGATGGCAGAAAAATACTGATGCGTTTTCTCCTCAGAACAAGAGGAAATATAGATGAACATGAGATTAAAGGCCACTGCATGGAGAGAAATGAGATTACAGAGTGACACATAGTCCATCTGAGAGCTGATTTCGGCATTATCTGGGGTGTCAAAAGCAGGAAATGGATGCAAAATCCATTTAGAGACAGATACAAATATGATCTCTGTCGATACTGAAAACAAACCCCTCACATCTTGTGCTTCCAAGTTTGCTTTTTTTTTTAAATTAGGTAGGGTGTTTGGGAAAAGAGCGGAGTGACCGACGAGCAGTTTTCTGTTAAACTGTAAAGTTGGGTCAGAGCGATCCCGGAGGAAGACGGAGCACAGAGTGTGACAGAGAGACAAAGGGGGAGGAGGGGGGAGATAAAGAGACTCGTGGCAATAAATAAAATTGGAGCTGAAAGGGGGCAGAGGGTGGAGGCAGGGCGAGTCCATCACTGTCGAGCACCGAGTGCAACGACCATTAATATCAGGACTGCTAAAAACTCATTATTTTTTCACTAATGTACTGCAGCTGGAACAATGCCATTATTGATCCGGGCAGACCGTGTTTATCAGCTGGGGTATTAGAAAGAAAATCAAAAAACAAGGTAATGAGCCTGGCGCGAAATGCTCCGCGGCCGCCGTGCCAGATCACAAACAGCATTTACTGTTAATTACCGAGCACCTCTTTAGAGGCAATTTCATTAATGATGATACAACTCAGCGTGTCGCTCATTTGTATTCTGCTAACTGGCCAAATGACGTAAACATTCATTCAGAGATTGCTTTATTGACTTTTAGACTGTCGAGTCTCATGTTTATTTTAAATGTTATCGTACGGTCGACAGACTGAGCGCGAACAGTGTCCACTGTCATTAATGACAAATAAAGACGCGAGACAGAGAAAGTGTGACTCTTTCCATGTAGTTTGTCTCATTTAGATAAAACTTCACCTTCAGCTAATACTTCAGTTTTGTCTCTCAGGGGACTCGAATCACACGACTCGACTTACGTTTTACTTTGTTACTTTGTTATCCTTTCATTTTCCTTTTATCCACTATTGAGAGTAATTTATGTATGTGTGTATTTATTTATTTATTATGAATATTTATTTCTTTTTATCTTTTTATCTTCAGGTCTCATCTGCCTCTGGTGTTTCCTCAGTTCACAGTTTTAATGAGTTCCCTTATTTTAGTTCTTCACTTAAATACAAAGTCTCACTTTTCTACCCGTCTGTGTGTGTGTGTGTGTTTTAATGCGCTATATAAATTCAGTCTGATTAATAGATTGATTGAAATAAATGCTATTGCTGCTGCATGTTCTCAGCTGATGATTAATATCCAACCTTTGCCATAATATCCATATTAGTGTGGTGATTTTATCTTAAAAACATTTCTGACACCATATTTGGGGTTTTGTTATTTCCCAGTACTGCACCGTGCAAGTCCTCAGAATAGGACAGCACAAAAAAAAAACTCTGTATCGCTGAATAAACAAGTACTATTAAACGCAAAAACATGAATTACCTTGTAGCAGCACATTTTCTTGAATTTAATCACACTTTTTACCCTAAAATAAATTTGGATTGAGGAGGTTACACTTACCACAAAAGGAGGAAATCTGGATGTTTTCAGAGGGATTCGCCGTCTGTCAGCTCATGGACCTCAGTGAGAAAAAACAAACATTTTTAACAGAAATCTGGTTTATTTATGTGTATAATTGTGGTTTGTAATATTTTGATTAGCTGCAGCTCTGCTCACTGTTTTTTATGTTTTTTGAGTGTTTTAATGTGTTGAAGGCCTCCTGATAGTTTCTGCTCACCTTCATGCTGAATCACCACCAGGTGTGACGGGGGCGTGGCCTGTACTGCAGATCAGGTGCTCCTGTTTGGCTATAACTGTTAATGCTGAAGACCTGAGAGCCAAAAAGTCGTGTGAATCAAAGAGAAATGCATGTGGAGTCAGACTGTGCAACACTTGCTTCTCACTTCAAAGTGCCCAGACTTAACACTGCGTCTAAGAATATTCAGGTTCACACAAAGGTCGGTGCGATGCATGAAAAATGTTCACGGTAAGGTCACGCTGTGTGATCTCCACATGAAAGAAGAGACTGATGAACAACAGAGCGTGACTCTCATCCTCTCATTAATCTCCATTATGATATATGCCATTTTATCAGGCTGGCCTCAGATCGCCCGAGACAGTTTAATGCACTGAAGCATCCTCGCTGACTGCAGATCATCTAATGACTAAGAATCAGCTCTGAAGTACCGCTGAAACATTATATATGAGCTCATCGCACTGAAACTTCAACAGCTTTTGTGACATTTTCAAGCTTTTATTTTCTAAAAAGTGATTGCTCACCATATTTTATTGGCATTTAACATCATACAAACACAGTGAATCACAGTATTATCATCTGAGAAACTACAACACGCTCCTACATAAAAAACAATTAAAGGTGCACATAACGAAGTTTAATGTGACAAAAACTGTAGGTGATGTTTAAATTGTAAAGATTGCATGCCTGAGACTATTTAGTTTTGGACTAAAAAGCGATAAAAATCTTTGTATATTTTGCTTCCAACAGGCCAAATTTTCCTACCTGCACATGAAGTACCTGTTCTTCTCGTGGCTGGCGGTGTTTGTGGGGAGCTGGATCGTGTACGTAGAGTACTCGTCCTACACGGAGCTGTGTCGAGGGCACGACTGCAAAAATTCGATAGTGAGTATTTTATTTCACATATATGCATCAAGGCAGAAAACATACCTCCATGTTTCTTTCAACAATTTTGGCTTTTTTTTTTATTAAGAATTTGTGTTGGTTTTTTTTAAAGAAAACATTTTGGCAATTTTGGGGGTTTTTTTT